>NC_088398.1:16953884-17171384 GCF_034236695.1 Oncorhynchus nerka | reverse complement strand
ATTAATGAGGCTACAGTAACTCTAGCCATATCCACCAGATCCATGCACATCAATCACACACACACACACACACACACACACACACACACACACACACACACACACACACACACACACACACACACACACACACACACACACACACACACACACACACACAAGGATGAATTTGAAGATCTAATAAAAAGCAGACCTCCCCTCCCTCTTATCCCCTCCAGTCTCAAAGGGAAACTAAATTCCCATGTGCTCACAGTTTACCCCAGACTAGCCCCCTGACCGCTTCATACACACTCACACTTTACCCCTCCCCCAGGATAATTGAGAGAGTGATGGAGAGAGAGAGAGAGAGAGAGAGAGAGAGAGAGAGAGAGAGAGAGAGAGAGAGAGAGGAAGCGAGGCAGAGATTTAGGGAGAACGGGAGTAGAGGAGTTATTCATCTCTATGAAATTGATTGCCCATCCTATCAGAATAGACCGATTAGTGCAACAGCAAGTCGTTTTCAGTAAAGAACCAGGGGTGACAGTACCAGAATTCCAGAACACCAGACAGACAGATGCATTCAGCCACCACCCACTAACATATCTTTCTCATAGAAATGAATAGTAGTTATTTTTCTATGGCCCTCTGTACACACACACACACACACACACACACACACACACACACACACACACACACACACACACACACACACACACACACACACACACACACACACACACACACACACACACACACACGGAACATGCACACACTTACACACATTAGTGGTGAGGGCGCTCTCTTGTGTTCTGTTATTTGTCCGGATGAAGTGCATCGGGTGAAATTACACTTCTAACAGGAACACACACACACACGTACGGTTCTTCTGTGCTCCTGAAACCTGAAGCCAACCACATGGGCAGGAGTTAACCCCTTCATACTCACTCATGAACTTTGTACGAGCAGAACTAGCACATACACACACACACACACACACACACACACACACACACACACACACACACACACACACACACACACACACACACACACACACACACACACACACACACACACAGGTACACCGCATGGTGTAACTCACTGGCGTTGTCGAAGGGTATCTGTGTGCAGCTGTAGGGTTGCTTGGTGGAGTCAGGGTTTGGGGGATAGGGACAGTAGTAGACAGCTCCTCCCTCTATGATGCCTGGCTGGGATGTGTTGGCCTTGGGCGCTCCCACCAACACACTCAACCTGCAGGGACACAGTCATGACAGAGATATAATACCACTAACCGAATGTTCACACAAAACTTAAGAGAAATAAATGGTCTTTAGCACATAGAGACACACACACTGCTAGAGAGACAGATAATTACACATATTCATTGGGCAAGACACATTAATATTTTAGTCATTTAGCGGAAGCTCTTATCCAGTGCATAAAACTAAGGAGCTGAAACAAGAAACATGATAGGAGCATCTTGGTAATAAAACAGTCCTCCGTTCCTTTACAAATTACAGAGTCAGCACAGAAAGCATAAGTACAGTTGGCTACTAGCACTATGAAATATTGGTGTGCTTGGAAAACGGTCCCAACTTAGTCTACTATTCTGTGACATTTGTAACTGTATTTGTGTTCACTTGCGAGACGAATTTCCTGTTGAATTAATGATATTCTATTCTACTATTTTATTAGGAGAGTGAACCCATCTCTCTGTTCGGACATGTTTTTCTGGGATTCCAGACCTAATTCATATTAACCCAACATGAACCAGCAGACCTTTGTAGGCTGTTCCAAATTTACATTAACAACATCAAAAATGCAATGTTTTAAAGTGATAGTTGTGGTCTCGGACTGTTGTCACTCACGTGCTGCTTTCGGGGGTCGGTCGGTAGAAGTCCACGGAGTAACCAAAGTAGCTGCCCTCTGGTCCTCCGTACACGGCCGGGCGCTCCGCATGCAGGTTGAACCCCGAGACCACCGAAAGGACCAGCCACAGCACCGGCACCACGCGACACAACATCCCACCGAACGTGCACATCCTATAAGCACACATTAACATCTTCCCCGCAGCCAGAGCAGTAGTCTATCACGCCGCTTGAATCCGTTAGCAATGAGAGAGATAGATGATAGAAGAGATGGAGCGAGAGAGGTGTTTCTGTCCTGCCGGGTGAGTTATCCAAAGTTGTGCCCGTGCGTTCCGCTCTCCCTTCTGTCTCCCACACAAGCTACACACACACTCTCCTCCGGGTCAGACCTATAGATGCTCTCACTCACACACACTCTGCAGCCTGTAGCCAGACTCCTGTCGCTGCGGCGTCGCGCTTGTAATTCTGTGCGCGCCCCGGTTGCGCAACACTTCGACCCCCCGCGCCCCCTTCAAGACCGCATCCAGACCACATTAGAACGCGCTCCAAGGGGCTGCTACATCAAGCTATCGTTTTATGGGGAAAAAAGCGATTTTCTCATTTCGTAGGTTTTGATCGTGAAGCAATAAATATTATAAACTGGATGTATTAATGATCTATCTCTCTTTCTCGCTCGCTCACACACACGCGCACGCACAATGGCCATATAATATGATATGACTTCAGTCAGTGTGGTGATACTGATATGTCTGATATTACAGATTCGGGTTTCGCGGCGTTTTATTATTAAACCGTTTATTCTGACCGCACCGGTTTAATGAGGTGCGTTTCCTTCCATTAAAGAATAATCACCGGTAATTATCTCGCGTAATTATTACTGAGATCTAAAGTTAAACACGCCAGCCTGAGCACTAAAACTAAAGACGGGTTAGGCCTATCACGTTGTATGTGTGTGTCGAAATGTGTTTGTGTGTGTAGGCCTATGTGTGTGTATGTGTGTGATGGGTTTTCAACGCACGCGTTACCAATCCCCTGTCCTGCGCGAGTCCTCTCCCAAAAGTTAAGCTATAAATAAACTCGTAGCCTATTCTGATTCAGACACAATGTGTGGGTGTGCGTTTTTTTTAGCCATCTTGCCTGCATAGCCAACATCCTGTAGATATACAGTGTAATCTTATCAAAGCAGAAAAATCCACTATGCTCACATCACTCCTCCAGTGTGTGTGTGTGTGTCCTGTGTGTGTGTTTCTGCATTAACTCAGTCTGCTCCTAATCAGCATCAGGAGAGTTTTAATTTAATCTGAACTTTAGAATGTTTGTTGTCAAAAGACGGAAAGTCTCATATAGTCATAGTGAGCTGTAAAACTGTGACAGTGTGCTGGGGAGTACTGGTCTTTCTCAGCTGTTATGAGGAACATGTTTAGGAGATACTTTATGTCCATTTGTGTTGGAGTAACATGACTTATGTGGACCACATTGTCCAAACATCTGTAATGACCTTAGTAACAATTTATTTAGCTATGGACCAAAATGAAGTACTTAGGCTGAAACGTATGCATTTCTATGTCACTGTGTGCGTGTGTAGAGTTAGGATGTTACTGTAAACCACTTCTTCATATTTTCAGACAAGTGATATGAACCAGGTGGGGTTGTGTATGTTGTGTGTGTCTGAGTGTGTGTGTTATAGAATCTGAGGCTGCATGGTGATGAGAGGGAGTCACAGTGAACAACCTTGACCTACCAGATGGAGAATTCAGACAAGTTTCCCCAACTCTCCTTAACCCCTCCCCTTCACATGCCCTCTTCCTCCTTTACCCCTCCCCCCTTCTCTTTCCCTCTGCTGTTCTCAATCTCTTTCCTTACGTCTCTCGGCAATCCTCTTGCTGTCCGTACCTCTCTCTCCATCTCAATCTACCCTTTCCCTCCCTCCCTGCTAATGTAAACTCAGCAAAAAAAGAAATGTCCTCTCACTGTCATCTGCATTTATTTTCAGCAAACTTAACATGTGTAAATATTTGTATGAACATAACAGGATTCAACAACTGAGACATAAACTGAACAAGTTCCACAGACATGTGACTAACATAAATTGAATAATGTGTCCCTGAACAAAGGGGGTTCAAAATCAAAAGTAACAGTCAGTATCTGATGTGGCCACCAGCTGCATTAAGTACTGCAGTGCATCTCCTCCTCATGGACTGCACCAGTTTTGCCAGTTCTTGCTGTGAGATGTTACCCCACTCTACCACCAAGGCACCTGCAAGTTCCCGGGCATTTCTGGGGGGGAATGGCCCTAGCCCTCACCCTCAGAAATAACAGGTCCCGACGTGCTCAATGGGATTGAGATCCGGGCTCTTCGCTGGCCATGGCAGAACACTGACATTCCTGTCTTGCAGGAAATCACGCACAGAACGAGCAGTATGGCTGGTGACATTGTCATGCTGGAGGGTCATGTCAGGATGAGCCTGCAGGAAGGGTACCACATGAGGGAGGAGGATGTCTTCCCTGTAACGCACAGCGTTGAGATTGCCTGCAATGACAACAAGCTCAGTCCGATGATGCTGTGACACACCGCCCAAGACCATGATGGACCCTCCACCTCCAAATCGATCCCGCTTGGTGAGACAAAACCATGACTCGTCAGTGAAGAGCACTTTTTGCCAGTCCTGTCTGGTCCAGTGATGGTGGGTTTGTGCCCATAGGCAACGTTGTTGTCAGTGACGACTGGTGAGGTCCTGCCTTTACAACAAGCCTACAAGCCCTCAGTCCAGCCTCTCTCAGCCTATTGTGGACAGTCTGAGCACTGATGGAGGGATTGTGCGTTCCTGGTGTAACTCGGGCAGTTGTTGTCATCCTGTACCTGTCCCGCAGGTGTGATGTTCGGATGTACCGATCCTGTGCAGGTGTTGTTACACGTGGTCTGCCACTACGAGGACGATCAGCTGTCCGTCCTGTCTCCCTGTAGCTCTGTCTTAGGCATCTCACAGTACGGACATTGCAATTTATTGCCCTGGCCACATCTGCAGTCCTCATGCCTCCTTGCAGCATGCTTAAGTCACGTTTACGCAGATGAGCAGGGATCCTGGGCATCTTTCTTTTGGTGTTATTCAGAGTCAGTAGAAAGCCCTCTTTAGTGTCCTAAGATTTCATAAATGTGACCTTAATTGCCTACCGTTCCACAGGTGCATGTTCATTAATCGTTTATGGTTCATTGAACAAGCATGGGAAACAGTGTTTAAAACCTCTTAGGGATAGGGAGCAGTATTTTCACATCCAGATGAAAAGCGTGCCCAAACTAAACTGCCTGTTACTCAGGCCCAGAAGCTAAGATATGCATAAAATTGGTAGATTTGGATAGTAAACACTCTGAAGTTTAAAGTTCATTATCGAACAAAAGGATGTTTCTGGGACATTTTGGAGTGCAGAAAGAAGAAGATCTTCAAAGGTTAAGGCATTTATTATATTGTTATTTCTGACTTTTGTGTCACCACCTGCCTGGTTGAAAATTATTTTCATGTGTTTGTAATCGGGGCGCTGTCCTCAGATAATCAAATGGTCTGCGTTCGCCGTAAAGCCTTATTGAAATCTGACACTGCAGCTGGATTAACATGAAGTTAAGCTTTATTTTGATGTATTACACTTATATTTTCGGTTATCTTGAATATTGATATTTCTGTAGTTTGAATTTGGCGCTCTGCAATTTCACTGGATGTTGTCAAATCGATCCCTCTAAAGGGATTGGCGCGCGAAGGGATCACTAACAGGTAAAACCCTTTACAATGAAGATCTGTGAAGGTATTTGATTTTTGCAAATTATCTTTGAAATACAGGCCCCTGAAAAAGGGATGATCCTTTTTTTCCCATGAGTTAATGTCAATGTTGAACTCCAGAGACAGATGGAACCATAGTGGCTCATTACATTACAGACGAGCATATGGTCTCACACATGCATATGGTGACCAACAACAGACAGACACAAACATAGAATGTACCGTGCCTGTATACCTGCCATTCTCATAGAGCACATATGCTGTGTGAGCATGTTTCTTCTTGCTGTGTGCAGGCATCCAGAGGTGGACAGTTTAACCCAGTGTACACACACGTGAACAGCACTCTTAAAATTGCCCTTTTGAACAATGTTGAGGTGGACTGTTCTTTCTCAACTGTTTCGTGTAAATCCAAGATGAACAGAATGAAAAGAGAGACTTCAGATAATCAACAGGATATCAGTTCTTAGAAACTTTACCTGGCGAGGATACACATGCGTGTGCGTGTACACACACACCGAGAGGACTAGAACAAGAGTAGTGCTCCTCTCTTTGGTGTGCCACATGCCTGTGTTATGGTCATTCACCAGGTAAAAGCATTCTAATTTGTATGAGTTTCAGTGTGCGCTCAATAGTTCAACCATCCGTTATTGTTCTCTCCATCTCCCAGACTCATCCAACAAACATATCCCCTTTCCAATAACACACATACACCACAGACTGACAGACATGCAAGCACATACATACAGGCCATGTTCGAGAGCATTCTGTTGAAATCAATGATGAATTGTGGGTAAATTGTGACTGACTGATCTACAAACAATAATGAGCAGTTACTTATGATGCAAATAGACGGATGGTTAGGTGAGACTACGATGCAAGGTGATGTGTAGATTAGTCAGTCGGCAGTCACCTGCAACATCGAACGAGCCCACACACAAGTGAAGAAAAACAGGTTTATTAGTTTGGGGGGGGGGGGCAATAAATACATGAATACCATATCACTTCCTGTGTTGGTATGAAGAGAGAAGTCACCCGAAGTGTAAAACCAGCCAAAGGTTCTACTCCCAGGTCAAACCACTAAACAGGAGGAATTTCCTCATATCGCTGCTGTGATTGGTCCCTTTATGCTGTAAACACCAGGGTGTGTGTATGTGTGTGCGTTACCCTTTTACTCTAATCTCCTGTGAAAACCCTTGAGGCTAGTTTCCCAGCCCCAGATTTAGGCTGCTCCTGGACCATTTCAATGGATAATGCAGTAAACCTAATCTGGGTCAGGGATACCCTGCCTCAGTACTAAGAGGTCAAACTAAATTAGCTGTAGTTAGAATAGGAGAGTGTGTGTGTGTGTGTGTGTGTGTGCACGCGCGTCTTGGAAAAAGCTTTGGTTGTTTCTCTTTAACAGTCAGACAGCTGGGTGGTACAGAAGCATAGATCCAGTCAGTCAGTTACAGGTTTACATTCCAACGAGGTCAGCTATCTCCTTTATATGTAGTTCTTATTAGGTGAATATATCCCAGAGTATAAAACAGAGTCATCTATAGAGTGATAAGTCATTCAGCTTTTTACAACAAACCAAAAACATCCTGTGACTTCATTTACATGTAAAACACAACAGAGTTAACAGTACACAAGTGTGTCTGTATGTCAAGTGTGTGTAGTGGCGTATATGTTCTGTGTGTGTTTTTCTCCTGCCCAGGACAGTGAGCAAATTCCTGTGTGTGCAGCAGTGTACATGCACTGTGTCTCTCAGTCTTTGTGGCCTTCTTTCCTTTAGAGATCAGTCAGTCCTCTACGACCCTAGCATTGAGTTAGTTAAGTGAAGGGGAGCGGTCAGTATTCCACAGCAGTTCTATGTAGGGCCACTTGGTCTGGAGGCAGCGCTTCACTGGAGTGTCATCTGTCCTCACCATGGGGTCCTCAAAGCCCAGGACCAGGGCTGAACCCTGCACATACTCCACCTGACAAAGAGAAACACACACACACACACACACACAGTCAGTATGCACACACACATTACATTCTCATTCTTACCCCCCTTTTGACCTCCCTTTCCGTAGCAACCAGTATAGCTTCCGTCCCTCTTTGCCCCAACCTGGGCTCGAACCAGGGACCTCTGCACACATCGACAACAGCCACCCTCAAAGCATCGTTACCCATCGCTCCACAAAATCCGGTGACGTCACCGGATTGAAACGCTATCAGGGCGCACCACCGCTATCTAGCTAGCCATTTCACATCAGTTACATATATCTTACCCTCTCATTGTGGTTGGACTGTTTCAGGCCATTGTAGTGGTAGACAGGGAAGGAGTCTGGGATTCCAGTATCCTGTAAACACAATATATAAACCAGTTAACAATCATCCCTGGGGTGTGTGTGTCGATAACTCTGCTCTGGAAGATGTGGGTATATCGGAACCCACAGTTTGACAAGAGAACATTCTATAACCCACAGACAATTCAGCATACTTTAGCCTGAAACCCATAACCCACGTATGTGTGTGTGTGTACGCATGTAAAACCCTAACCCCAATCCCACAGAACAGCCTATATTAGAAACCAGTCAATAACGACACAGGCCCAAACACTTTGTTGGGACGTTCCAGAATGCTAATAGACTGTGTGAGTGTGTTTATGTGAAACCATAACCTCAGTCTGTGTGTGTGTGTCTGTCTCCAGTTGGCTAATGGCAGTATAATTTCTTTGTGGCCGAGGGCCATTCCTCTGGTGAGTCCCCGAAGCCCTGATCACTTTAACACACTTCCCGCTCCTCTCTCTTTGTCCCCACCTTCCTTTCCCACCTCTTTCTCTTTGCCTCTCGCTCTCCCTCTCTTCAGAAATGGTTCCCTGCCACTGAGACCCTGTCTGAGCAGGGGTTTGTGTAAACATATATTTAAACATTTCAGTCACCATTGCATTGCTGTAAAAGATTTGATTCAACAAATTCATATCCATCGTCAGCCACAAACCACTAACAAAACGGAAGCGCTCATGTACGTACATGCATACGCCAAAGATATTTCTTGTTTATCGGTCTTTGCAGTTTGTTTTATGGATATTGCTGCAGCTTTGAAGTATCTCAGCTCCTCTTCAGTTACCTGATCAGGGAAGAACTCCAGGAGGAACGGAGCCAGCAGCACGATCCCCAAGCCCTCTGGATCCAACTTACTCTTCATCAGACTCACACTGGACACGGAGCGAGGGAGAGAAAGAGAGGAAAGAGTTACGTTTGTCAAACATTTCAACATGATCTTATAGTCTAAGCACAGCAATGAGACATACCTCCAATTCTTCAGAAAATCTTAAAAATTGTCCCTGTTTTAAAGCAATGATAAAACTTGTGTCAGTTGGAGGGAGAGAAGGGGGAATTGAGAAGGGACATTGGGTGAGAGCTAGAGAAAGGGTGGAGGCGAGGAGGGGAGGGGTGAGGGAGGGCGATGGGGTGCAAGTGAGGAGAGGCCAAAGGGGTGGAGAAGGGAGGGGTAGAGGTGAGGAGGAAGGGTGGAGCTGAGGAAGGAGGGGGTGCTGGTAGTGAGAAGGGCTGTCTGAGGTATAAATGTGTCATGTTCTGTGTAAAAGATTTGGTGTAAGAAAGCAAACACTGGAGAAATGTACGGTAACCCCGTCTGATGAGGAGTTATGATGTGTGTGTGATACTAAATATACCACTAGACATTCCTGTGTGTTAGAGCAGGAATACTATTCTTATTCCACAGTGATAAAACAGAGAAACATTTCCCTTTTAAGGCAGAAATAGAGTGTTACATGCCCAGACAGAGGCTGATAACCCAGTTAAGACTGTGTGTGTGGGTTTGTGTGTCATCTGATGTTGCAGCCAGAGAAATAATCCTCTGCATTGTCATTAACAGCAGACTCTTACATTTCCTCAGTAAAATCAACGTCCTGAGCAAATATCTAAATTGGCTTCTTACGAAGTTACCATACGAAAGACCAGATATTCACCCTACACATCCTAATTGACAAACAAACAAAACAAAAGCAAAGTATTATTATGCTTTGTTGATTTCAAAAAAGCTTTCGACTCAATTTACCATGAGGGTCTGCTATATAAATTGATAGAAAGCGGTGTTGGGGTAAAAAACAACATACAACATAAAATCCATGTACAGTCGTGGCCAAAAGTTTTGAGAATGACAAATATTAATTTCCACAGTTTTCTGCTTCAGTGTCTATATACATTTTTGTCAGATGTTACTATGGAATACTGAAGTATAATTACAAGCATTTCATAAGTGTCAAAGGCTTTTATTGACAATTACATGAAGTTGATGCAATGAGTCAATATTTGCAGTGTTGGCCCTTCTTTTTCAAGACCTCTGCAATCCACCCTGGCACGCTGTCAATTAACTTCTGGGCCACATCCTGACTGATGGCAGCCCATTCTTGCATAATCAATGCTTGGAGCTTGTCAGAATTTGTGGGTTTTTGTTTGTCCACCTGCCTGTTGAGGATTGACCACAAGTTCTCAATGGGATTAAGGTCTGGGGAGTTTCCTGGCCATGGACCCAAAATATCAATGTTTGGTTCCCCGAGTAACTTAGTTATCACTTTTGCCTTATGGCAAGGTGCTCCACCATGCTGGAAAAGGCATTGTTCGTCACCAAACTGTTCCTGGATGGTTGGGAGAAGTTGCTCTCGGAGGATGTGTTGGTACCACTCTTTATTCATGGCTATGTTCTTACGCAGAATTGTGAGTGAGCCTACTCCCTTGGCTGAGAAGCAACCCCACACATGGTCTCAGGATGCTTTACTGTTGGCATGACACAGGACTGATGGTAGTGCTCACCTTGTCTTCTCCGGACAAGCTTTTTTCCGGATGCCCCAAACAATCGGAAAGGGGATTCATCAGAGAAAATAACTTTACCCCAGTCCTCAGCAGTCCAACCCCTGTACCTTTTGCAGAATATCAGTCTGTCCCTGATGTTTTTCCTGGAGAGAAGTGGCTTTTTTGCTGCCCTTCTTGACACCAGGCCATCCTCCAAAAGTCTTCGCCTAACTGTGCGTGCAGATGCACTCACACCTGCCTGCTGCCATTCCTGAGCAAGCTCTGTACTGGTGGTGCCCCGACCCCACAGCTGAATCAACTTTAGGAGACGGTCCTGGAGCTTGCTGGACTTTCCAGGGCGCCCTGAAGCCTTCTTCACAACAATTGAACCGCTCCCCTTGAAGTTCTTGATGATCCGATAAATGGTTGATTTAGGTGTAATCTTACTGGCAGCAATATCCTTGCCTGTGAAGCCCTTTTTGTGCAAAGCAATGATGACGGCATGTGTTTCCTTGCAGGTAACCATGGTTGACAGAGGAAGAACAATGATTCCAAGCACCACACTCCTTTTGAAGCTTCCAGTCTGTTAATCGAACTCAATCAGCATGACAGAGTGATCTCCAGCCTTGTCCTCGTCAACACTCACACCTATGTTAACGAGAGAATCACGGACATGTCAGCTGGTCCTTTTGTGGCAGGGCTGAAATTCAGTGAAAATATTTTTGAGGGATTCAGTTCATTTGAATTAATTGCAATTCATCTGATCACTCCTCATAACATTCTGGAGTACAGTGGGGCAAAAAAGTATTTAGTCAGCCACCAATTGTGCAAGTTCTCCCACTTAAAGATGAGAGAGGCCTGTAATTTTATAGGTACACTTCAACTATGACAGACAAAATTAGAAGAAAAAAAGATCCAGAAAATCACATTTTTAATGAATTTATTTGCAAATTATGGTGGAAAATAAGTATTTGGTCAATAACAAAAGTTTCTCACTACTTTGTTATATACCCTTTGTTGGCAATGACAGAGGTCAAATGTTTTCTGTAAGTCTTCACAAGGTTTTCACACACTGTTGCTGGTATTTTGGCCCATTCCTCCATGCAGATCTCCTCTAGAGTAGTGATGTTTTGGGGCTGTTGCTGGGCAACACGGACTTTCAACTCCCTCCAAAGATTTTCTATGGGGTTGAGATCTGGAGACTGGCTAGGCCACTCCAGGACCTTGAAATGCTTCTTACGAAGCCACTCCTTCGTTGCCCGGGCGGTGTGTTTGGGATCATTGTCATGCTGAAAGACCCAGCCACGTTTCATCTTCAATGCCCTTGCTGATGGAAAGAGGTTTTCACTCAAAATCTCACGATACATGGCCCCATTCATTCTTTCCTTTACACAGATCAGTCGTCCTGGTCCCTTTGATGTCACAAATTAAATCCACTTCAATTAGTATAGATGAACAGCAGGAGAAAATGTTAAAAAAATTACTTAAGCCTCCAGACAATTCAGACATGGATTGTGTGTGCCATTCAGAGGGTTAATGGGCAAGACAAAATATTTAAGTTCCTTTGAATGAGGTATGGCAATAGGTGCCAGGGGCACTGGTTTGCGTCAAGCGCGGCTGTATTTTCATACACAACAGTTTCCTGTGTGTATCAAGAATGGTCCACCACCCAAAGGACATCCAGCCAACTTGACAACTGTGAGAAGCATTGGTGCCAACATTTTTTTATTTTACCTTTATTTAACTAGGCAAGTCAGTTAAGAACAAATTCTTATTTTCAATGACGGCCTAGGAACAGTGGGTTAACTGCCTGTTCAGGGGAAGAACGACAGATTTGTACCTTGTCAGCTGGGGGGTTTGAACTTGCAACCTTCCAGTTACTAGTCCAACGCTCTAACCACTAGGCTGCTGCCCCATACTGTCAAAAGCACGTAGGCAACATTATTTACTGTATCGATAGCGGAGTAGGCTAGTGTTCAATAACTTAATTTGATGTGCTAGTATTACTTAATGGTTCAATTAAATTATAAATGTGGACGGGTATGCGATTTCATTCAATGATTACGTTATTGTACAAGGTAGATACAGGAGTAGTCTATAGCCTACAATAATGTAATTGAATGTGCTGTAGTATAATTTATTTAATTGATGAATACAAATTGTAAAATGGAGATGGTAGGCTACTTCACTCAGTGAATACTGAATATATTGCCATCTCCGGGAGTATGTTAATGACAGCTTTTCAGCTGTTAGTCAAGATGTAATGAGCCAGAGCAACCAATCAGCATTACTGCAGCTGTTCTACCCACCACCCACACTGATCTCCCTCCACAAGCAACCACATCCTCTTCTCCTGCTCAACTAATTTGCCACCACACTAAAAATGACTCTACATATACCCCTGTGCCCATCTCAGTATAACTTGATCCATCCAAGGCCTTAGCTGGGTGCATAAAATGTGACAAGGCAAAGCAAAGCACAATTGCCCCAGTGTCGTCCGGGTTAGGGTTTGGCCGGGGTAGGTCGGCATTGTAAATTATCAAATGACTTGTCATGTTTTATTAGTATTTATTTAACAGGGCGTGTCTAACTTGCACCGTTATGCAATTATTAGGAGACTAGATACGCTGCTACTGCTACTACATTGACCTCCCCCCATTTGTTTTGTACACTGCTGCTACTCACTGTTAATCTATGCATCATTTTTCACCACTACCTAAATGTACAAATTACCTCAACTAACCTGTACCCCCGCACACTGACTTGGTACCGGTACCCCCTGTATACAGCCTCGTTATTGTTACTTTTTATCTGGTAAATATTTTCTTAAACTCTTCTTGAACTGCACTGTTGGTTAAGGTCTTGTAAGTAAGCATATCACGGTAAGGTCGACACTTGTTGTATTTGGCGCACGTGACTAAGTTTGATTTGATATAGATAATCCTGGCTACCAATGTCCTAGTATTAATTTATTGAGGCAAGCAGATCAGAGATGCCATGTGTATGTGACACACATATGTATGGGCATATCTTTATGTTTTATTTAGCTTATTTTGCCTCCCAGGTATTTACATTTAATGCATGAATACAGTCGAAGTCGGAAGTTTACATACACTTTAACCAAAAACATTTAAACTTAGTTTTTCACAATTCCTGACATTTAAACCAACATTCCCAGTCTTTAGGTCAGTTAGGATCACCACTTTATTTTAAGAAGGTGAAATGTCAGAATAGTAGATAATAATAGCATTCTGCTTGATTTCAGCTTCTACTCCTTTCATCACATTCCCAGTGGGTCAGAAGTTTACATACACTCAATTAGTATTTGGTAGCATTGCCTTTAAATTGTTTAACTTGGGTCAAATGTTTTGGGTAGCTTCCCACAATAAATTGGGTGAATTTTGGCCCATTCCTCCTGACAGAGCTGGTGTAACAGAGTCAGGTTTGTAGGCCTCCTTGCTCGCACATCCTTTTTCAGTTCTGCCCACAAATTCTCTATAGGTTTGAGGTCAGGGCTAGGTGATGGCCACTCACATACCTTGACTTTGTTGTCCCCTGGGGTGGCAGGGTGGCCTAGTGGTTAGAGCGTTGGACTAGTAACTGGAAGGTTGCAAGTTCAAACCCCCCCGAGCTGACAAGGTACAAATCTGTCATTCTGCCCCTGAACAGGCAGTTAACCCATTGTTCCTAGGCCATCATTGAAAATAAGAATTTGTTCTTAACTGACTTGCCTAGTTAAATAAAGGTAAAGAATAAGCAATTTTGCCACAACTTTGGAAGTATGCTTGGTGTCATTGTCCATTTGGAAGACCCATTTGCGACCAAGCTTTAACTTCCTGACTGATGTCTTGAGATGTTGCTTCAATATATCCACATAATTTCCTTTCCTCATGATGCCATCTATTTTGTGAAGTGCACCTGTCCCTCCTGCAGCAAAGCACTCCACAACATGATGCTCCAACCCCGTGCTTCATGGTCGGGATGGTGTTCTTCGGCTTGCAAGCCTCCCCTTTTCCCTCCAAACATAATGATGGTCATTATGGCCAAACAGTTCCATTTTTGTTTCATCAGACCAGAGGACATTTCTCCAAAAAGTATGATCTTTGTTCCCATATGCAGTTGCAAACCATAGTCTGGCTTTTTTATGGCGGTTTTGGAGCAGTAGCTTCTTCCTTGCTGAGCGGCCTTTTAGGTTATGTCAATATAGGACTCGTTTTACTGTGGATATAGATACTTTTGTACCCGTTTCCTCCAGCATCTTCACAGGGTTATTTGTGGTTGTTCTGGGATTGATTTGCACTTTTCGCACCAAAGTACATTCATCTCTAGGAGACAGGATATTGACCTCATCCCGTCAGTAGAGGATGGTTATTCTTTAAAGGTGCTTTCCTCACCATCTTATATAAGCCTGCCCCGTTCAAAAATGTTTGAACCAGGAACAGATATAGCCCTTGGTTTTCTCCAGACCTGACTGCCCTTGACCGGCACTAAAACATCCTGTGGCGTACTGCATTAGCATCGAATAGTTCCCGCGATATGCAACTTTTCAGGGAAGTTAGGAACCAATATACACAGGAAAGCAAAGGCTAAGGCTTCCACCTGGCTACCCCTACCCCGATCAACAGCTCTGCACCCCCCACATCCACTTGCCCAAGCCTCCCCCTCTTCAAAGGGGGAGACACTCTAGACCCAAACTGCTACAAATCTATATCTATCCTACCCTGCCTTTCTAAGGTCTTCGAAAGCCAAGTTAAACAGATCACCGACCATTTCGAATTCCACAGGTACCTTCTCCGCTATGTAATCTGGTTTCTGAGCTGGTCATGGGGGCACCACAGCCACGCTAAAGGTCAAAAACTATATCATAACCGCCATCGATAAGAAACAATACTGTGCGGCTGTACTCGTAGACCTGGCCAAGGCTTTTGAATCTGTCAATCACCACATTCTTATCGGCAAACTCAACAGCCTTGGTTTCTCAAATGTCTGCCTCGCCTGGTTCACCAACTACTTCTCTGATAGTGTTCAGTGTGTCAAATCGGAGGGCCTGTTGTCCGGACCTCTGGCAGTCTATGTGGGTGCCACAGGGTTCAATTCACAGGCCGACTCCCTTCTCTGTATACATCAATTAAGTCACTTTTGCTGCTGGTGATTCTCTGATCCACCTCTACGCAGACGACACCATTCTGTATACTTCTGGCTCTTCTTTGGACACTGTGTTTACTAACCTCCAGACGAGCTTCAATGCCATACAACGCTCCTTCCGTGGCCTCCAACTGCTCTTAAATGCAAGTAAAACTAAATGCATGCTCTCCAACCAATCGCTGCCAGCACCTGCCCGCCTGTCCAGCATCACTACTCTGGACGGTTCTGACTAAGAATATGTGGACAACTACAAATAACTAGATGTCTGGTTAGACTGTACACTCTCCTTCCAGACTCACATTAGGCATCTTCAATCCAAAATTAAATCGGCTTCCTATTTCGCAACAAAGCATCCTTCACTCATGCTGCCAAACATACCCTCGTAAAACTGACTATCCTACCGATCATCGACTTTGGCGATGTCATTTACAAAATAGCCTCCAACACTACTCAGCAAATAGGATGTAGTCTATCACAGTGCCATCCGTTTTATCACCAAAGTCCCATATACTACCCACCACTGCGACCTGTACGCTCTCGTTGGCTGGCCCTCGCATCATATTCATCGCCAAACCCACCGGCTCTAGGTCATCATAAGTCTTTGCTAGGTAAAGCCCCGCCTTCTCTCCGCTCACTGGTCACCATAGCAGCACCCGCCCAATGGAAGGCGCTCCAGCAGGTATATTTCACTGGTCACCCCCAAAGCCAGTTCCTCCTTTGGCTGCCTTTCGTTCCAGTTCTCTGCTGCCAATGACTGGAGCGAAATGCAAAAATCACTAAAGCCTCATAGCTCCCTCACTAACTTTAAGCACCAGCTGTCAGAGCAGCTCACAGATCACTGCACATAGCCCACCTGTAAATAGCCCACCCAGGTACCTCATCCCTATACTGTTATTTATTTTGCTCCTTTGCACCCCAGTATCTCTACTTGCACATTCAACTTCTGCACATCTATCACTCGTGTTTAAGTGCTATATTGTAATTATTTCACCACTATGGCCTATTTATTGCCTTACCTCTCTTATCCTACCTCATTTGCACAGACTTTTTCTATTGTATTATTGACTGTATGTTTGTTTATTCCACATGTAACTCTGTTATTTGTGTCACACTGCTTTTCTTTATCTTAGCCAGGTCGCAGTTGTAAATGAGAACTTGTTCTCAACTAGCCTACCTGGTTAAATAAAGGTGAAATAAAAAAAGACATGTAATTGTGTGTGTGTGTGTGTGGGGGCGCATTGAAATTATATGTTTACTCTGATGCCTGTTTATTCATAAAAAGCAGAAGATGGTAAATAGCATTAATCACAATGGTTAGCCTATGCAAATGAATAGGCATACATTTAGCCTAATTGGTAATAAATATGACATGGGGGAAAGTCAGGATCCTAGTCAGGGTTTTGTTTGTAAATTCCAGATTAAATATAGGTCTACACGTGTATCAAATATGTAAGCAATTGTGTGCTAAATCAATGACAAACAGATTAAATGTTCAGGATTCATCATGATCTGTGATCAAAACAGGCTGGGATTCTCCTGAATAATGTTTGTATCTATTAAGGTGTTTGGTCGATGAATAGACCCATACCGATTCTAACTTTTTGGTATGTTGCATAGCTCTACATTATGAAGCATTTAATAAACCAACCACATTTTCCTGTGATGTTTAGGCTGCGCAAGACTTTCGATAGGTTAGTAGACTGGAAATAATTGTGGAGTTTATCATTGTTACAGCCTAGATCACTTTATAAAATCTGGACTGTTGCTTTTCCTATGACTAAGCAAACAAGTGGTAACATATGCTTTTTGCACGTCTCTATAACAAGGCCGAAATCCTCACATGTCCCATCAATTCAAACCCTGCTTTTAACCATAAGACATCCCCACAGAAATGTATAGACGAAGGATTGCATGGTGACAGTGATTTTCAGGTCAGAGAAAGACGCCAGTGTCATGTCTTTACTATCATTAACTGAAGACTTAATTTAGCATTTGGTGATGAACTAATCAGGCAAATGTAAATAACTAGGAAGTCGGGGCACCAAGGAAAATATTCAGATTAAAGTTATAATTTTCCTAATATAACTTTTCAGATATTTTATTTCTGATCAATTAGTCTTCCGATTAATGACTTATTCTTTATTTTACCTCACGTTAGGCTCATTCCAAGCGTCGTAAATTGTTGGTTATCTGCACGAACCCAGTCTTCACTCGGAGTCATCCATACATCAATTGTCTTAAATCATTTATTTATTAACTAACTAAACAATCACAGAAGTGCACACAAACAAACAAAGTAAATATGGTTACAAGAAATGATAGGGGAATGTTCCCTAGTGGGCTAAACCGGCATAGCGGCTTGTTGTACAAAATGGAAGTGGGGGTCGACTGAGATAATTATCAACTGTGTGTTGTCTTATAACAATTGAAATGCTAATCCTTTGCACATGAACGCTCACTAATTCAGGAACAATTGCAATCAATATATATATATATTTACGCTCAGTGTGTCGTCGGGGTCTCTGTTGAAAAGTTTGTTTCTGTTGGAGTGTCTGTCCGCCCTCTCTGACGTGGTTAGAATGGATAGTTCAGAGTGACATTCATTAATTTCGTTATGGATTGATGTTTCGGCGGTTGTCAGTTTTCGCGTTCAATGATACCGAATTCCTAGCTGCAGACTAGTAATTCATATCAAAGACTTGTTCTTATTCTGTTGGTATCGATAGTCTAAGAGTTTAACCACGTGGTATGGTTAAAAGATTCAGCCATCGACTCAAATCTTGGCCCTCTCGTTATCGAGGTAAGCTGGTCTGCAACCTTTGTCCTCTCGTAATTGAGGGAAACATGGCCTGTTGAGAAATTCTCAAAGTGGGTATTTTATTTGGAATTGCGGAAAAGGGCCTGTCCCAGGATGCCCGACCCTAACTGGGCTCATGGGCAGTCCTCTGATTTAGTTAAACTCAAAAGGGAATTGGAGTTTCCTTCATTAAAACAGTCCAAAATCACTTTACACAATTTTACAAACAGTATCATCCTCACTCATTCATCTTATACAACAATTAGATGTAAACATATCTGAGGCTATTATATAAACAGCGTTATGGTAATGTGGCCGTATTGTCTCCCATAAGTTTCACAAAATTGTACCAAACGGACCAGTTCGTAGCTGGATTCTTCACCGATCTTTTACATCTTCTCCAGAACATAAAAGTTGTTCGGACCTCAAGTTCTGTGAGGTGGAAGAAATTCCTTTGTTCTCTATGAAAATTCACTCTCTCTATACTGTGTCCATGAGGAAATAATCTCCTTCAGGAATTTACAACCTCTCTCTGATCACAGCAGCCTGGGTGTAGAAGACAGGGACAAGGGGATGGGGCTTGCTGTACCCAAAGATGGCAACGTCATGACACCAGAGATTCCGAGTTGGATGACTGTTAAAAACAAAAGAAAATCCCAGTCTGAGCTCGTCCCCCCAGTTCCCAGTTGTCTTGAAAGCACTGAAGTCGGAAGTCAGAGATTGCCAACTTCTGAGTTGTTTTGAATGCGCCACTAGACACCTAGGCTACCTCCAATAAAGAAACGGAAAGGGGGATACCTAGTCAGTGTACAACTGAATGCATTCAACTGAAATGTGTCTTCCGCATTTAACCCAACCCCTCTGAATCAGAGCGGTGCTGCCTTAATTTAAATCCACGTATTCGTCGCCCAGGGAACAGTGGGTTAACTGCCATGCTCAGGCAAAAAAAAGAGAAAAAAGAAAAGAAAATATCAATTACGGTTCCATTCTGACTGCTTCTAACAGTACCAAAAATTAGAACAGGACATGGTAGACATAGTTTTAGTTACTTAGCTCCGTGGTCCTGGAATTCTGTCAAACATTTTAAAACGTGATGATCTAGTTTCGTTGGTGGAGTTTAAACACTTGATCGATGTATATATCATAGAAGAGTGTAATTGTTTTTAGGCCAGCTGTTTTTAGCCAAGACGTTTGTGTTTTTAATGTACAATGTTTTTGTTGTACTGTATGTGTGTTTATAGTTTTGTTTAATGTTGTGTTAGTGTATGTAAGTAAGTTGTTTTGTCTGAAACATTGTTCCCTCTGCTGCTATTGGCCAGGTCTCTCTTGGAAAAGAGATGTTATCTCAATGAGAAAAAAACCTGTATAAATAAAAAGGTAAAAAAATAAAAAATAAAGTTTTTATTTTTCACCTTTATTTAACTAGGCAAGTCAGTTAAGAACGAATTCTTATTTTCAATGAGGGCCTAGGAACAGTGCATGAACTGCCTTGTTCAGGGGCAGAACAACAGATTTTTACCTTGTCAGCTCAGGGATTCGATCTTGCAACCTACTAGTCCAACGCTCTAACCACTAGGCTGCGCGTTAGGTGCTTACTGGACCCTGGTAATCTGTGCGAAATCTTAACTAGCTTACAAACGAACCACTATCTGTTAACTAATGTTCTCTCTACAGTATGTGGTTAATTTTCAGAATGAGAGAATTAGATGAAAATTAGGCGTCGCTTGATCAACAAGTGGATTCAGGGATCAAGTGTAGCTGGAGCTGGCTTAAGCTGGATGCCACTATAGAGGTGAAAGGAACACCACACACTTTCTCTCTTTTGCTGGCACATTGTAGAACAGATGTCCACAGACAGAAAGCGTACAACGTAATGATGTGCACTGTTGCCCAAAAATAAGATGTTTTTTTCCCAAGTGCCAGATTTGTGTGTGGTCACAAGCATTCTATTAAAGGCTGTTATGGCTAACTGCAATATCAGTGTATTGTTTGTTTCTCAAGACTTGAGTGTCATTTGCAGTAAAGTCTAGGCAACAAATAACATTGAATTGCTTTATTTATATTTTTTTTAGCTGCGAGTTAGGTTCATATTAACCATTTTTTATTTTACACACAGAGACTCATGTAGATCATATTCTTTGTTTATTTAAGTAGTTAAAACCTGCATTTCCCCCTAGCAAGGATTTTTTTTTGCATGTTTCAGCGGTTTGCATCCCTGGGGTTGAGGATGAGGCGTGAAGCGCTGGGCATTTTGTTATGACCTGCATTATATGAATTAGGTTCACAGAATTATACCTAGGAGAGGAGCGGCTTCTACAGAGGAACTTCAAATGTCCTGTCAGCTAGCTAGTTTACAAGCTTGTACTAGCTAATTTAGCTAAAAAGCTTGTGTGTGCAGAGCAGCACCAGAATTTAAAAACACGTCTTACAATTTTTTTTATGTTAATAAATCCGATGTGAAACGGGATAACTAGGTCTATAGTATCCGTAACCAACGTTGAACAAGTTAATTCATTATTCTCTAGCTAATTAAAAAAACTCCCCATCTTCTGAATCAAGCGACAATGTAACATCAGTAGGCTAGAGGGGGAGGGGCAGGTAACCTTAACAAGCACAGGCACATATTTTCAGCTTCCAGGCAGATACTGGAGGGCTTTGCATGAACGTTTTCTTGCGGGACTAGATTAACCGGTTCTCATGCTTTTAAAATAACGGTTCTGTTCTCCTGCCAAATGTATGACCATATTAGAGAGGCATATTCCCCTCAGAATACACAGGCCCACAAAGAAATTGAAAACAATTCAATTTTGTTAACTCCCATATCTATTATGTGAAATACCAGTGTGCCGTCACAGCAGCAATATTTGTGACCGGTTGCCACACTAAAAGGGCAACCAGTGAAGCACACAAATCCATTGTAAATACAAAAGTACATGACCAAAAGTATGTGGGCACCTGCTCGTCAAAAATCTCATTTCAAAATCATGGGCATTAATATGGAGTTGGTCCCCCTCCCCTTTGCTGCTATAACAGCCTCGACACTTCTGGGGAAGGCTTTCCACGAAATGTTGGAACATTGCTGCGGGGACTTGCTCCCATTCAGCCACAAGAACATTAGTGAGGTTGGGCACTGATGTTGGGCGATTAGGCCTGGCTCGCAGTCGGTTTTCCAATTCATCCCAAAGGTGTTCAATGTGGTTGAAGTCAGGGCTCTGTGCAGGCCAGTCAAGTTTGTCCACACCGATCTCGACAAACCATCTGTATCGACCTGTCTTTGTGCATGGGGGCACTTTCATGCTGAAACAGGAAAGGGCCTTCCCCAAACTGTTGCCACAAAGTTGGAAACACAGAATCATCTAGAATGTCATTGTATGCTGTAGTATTAAGATTTCCGTTCACTGGAACTAAGGGGCCAAGCCCGAACCATGAAAATCAACCACAGACCATTATTCCTTGGAGCAGGTAGCGTTCTCCTAGCATCCACAAACCCAGATTCGTTCTTTGGACTGCCAGATGGTGAAGTGTGATTAATCACTCCAGAAAACGCATTTCCGCATTTCCACTGCTCCAGAGTCCAATGGCAGTGAGCTTTACACCACTCTAGCCGATGCTTGGCATTGCGCATGGTGATCTTACGCTTGTATGCGGCTGCTCGGCCATGAAAACCCACAGTTCTTGTGCCGACGTTGCTTCCAGAGGCAGTTTGGAACTCTGTAGTGAGTGTTGCAACCGAGGACAGATGATTTTTACACGCTATGCGCTTCAGCACTCGGCGGGCCCGTTCTGTGAACTTGTGTGGCCTACCACTTCACGGCTGAGCCGTTGTTGTTCCTAGTCATTTCTACTTCACAATAACAGCCCTTAAAGTGGACCGGGGCAGCTCCAGCAGGGTAGAAATTTGACAAACTGACTGGTCATCAGTAAGGCCATTCTACTGCCAATGTTAATTTCACTTTTGTCTATTATCTATTCCACTTGCTTTGGCAATGTAAACATATTTCCCATGCCAATAAAGCCCTTTGAATCAAACTATTCCCCACTGTAAACCCTCAATTACTCCTGATGTTTAGTGTTTGTTTATGTTGTGAACTTGTGACACACATATCCTGATCAGTCGCACATTTTAAACAAACCACACATTTACATACACACACTTACCCAGCTAGTTAGAAACATGGTTATAGATGAAACCCTGAAGGCAACATAGCTGTCGAAACATTTGTTAAATGTATTGCATCGGAGGCACAGAGTGTGCGGCTTGTCTTTTCTAAGAAATATGGTTATATTCAGCTAACTTTTCTGCCATTGTAACTTGAACTGGTCTGTCTTGTCCCCAAAGTGTGAAAGCTGTCCAGGTTGGTGTGGTCAGGTCAGCTGATGACTGATCTAGGCTGACCTTAAGGCAGGGCTAACCCAAACCTGGTTTGAAGCAGCACATTAAAGCATTTCCTCTCAGTGTTCCTGCTAGCAGTTTAATGCCCCCACCCCCCGCCATCATCCCCTGCCCTCTTTCTCGCTTCTTCTGGATGTTTAGTGTTCTCGCTCTCTGGTTCTGTCTGTGTTTTCTCTGCTCTTTACCCAACAGCAGTGAAACATTAGCTGAGGCGGCTGGACAAGAGCACACACGCTTACTAGTATTCAGGTTCTGAGACGAGGTCTAGTGCCTTCATCACCTCCTCCAACAGACAGTCTGGAATAAAGCCGTTATCTAGAGGGAGAGAAAAATACAATATTGTTCAGAGAATTTTAGTCCAGACACACTAAGGAGACAGACCTTAGACTCAACTGCAATTCTGTGTCTGTTTTCTGGGAGTCATTATCAAAGAGGTAGGGTGAAGAGGGTGCCCCATTATCAGCAAGTCCCAGTGGCACTGAAACAGGACAGGCCTTCACGCAGACTGAACACACAGTTTACATTGTGCTAACAGAGGTACCTCATCACACACAAACACATATGTACACATGCAAGAACACACATGCAAAAGCACGAACGCCGGCCTTGTCCTCTCCTCTGTCTAACCTACATTCCTCAGCTATGACTTCTCTACCTGAGAGAACGAGCTTTAAAACACTACCACGTGTGTACGCGCATGTCCTACCCGTCTACTTAAAATACTAACATATGATTGTGTGTGCGCGCCACGAGTACAGTATGTGTGTTGTACACACATACTGGGTAGGACTACAGCTGAATCATAGCTTTACCCTAAGTTTCAAATTCTGTGTGTGAAACACTAACGAAGTGGTGTGTTATTGCATGCATGGGAGACCTGTGTGTGTGTTATTGCGTGCATGGGAGACCTGTGTGTGTGTGTTATTGCGTGCATGGGAGACCTGTGTGTGTGTGTGTGTTATTGCATGCATGGGAGACCTGTGTGTGTGTGTTATTGCGTGCATGGGAGACCTGTGTGTGTGTGTGTTATTGCGTGCATGGGAGACCTGTGTGTGTGTGTGTGTTATTGCGTGCATGGGAGACCTGTGTGTGTGTGTGTGTTATTGCGTGCATGGGAGACCTGTGTGTGTGTGTGTGTGTGTTATTGCGTGCATGGGAGACCTGTGTGTGTGTTATTGCGTGCTATTGCGTGCATGGGAGACCTGTGTGTGTGTGTGTTATTGCGTGCATGGGAGACCTGTGTGTGTGTGTGTGTGTGTTATTGCGTGCATGGGAGACCTGTGTGTGTGTTATTGCGTGCATGGGAGACCTGTGTGTGTGTGTATTGCGTGCATTGGAGACCTGTGTGTGTGTGTGTGTGTTATTGCGTGCATGGGAGACCTGTGTGTGTGTGTGTGTGTGTGTTATTGCGTGCATGGGAGACCTGTGTGTGTGTGTGTGTGTTATTGCGTGCATGGGAGACCTGTGTGTGTGTGTGTTATTGCATGCATGGGAGACCTGTGTGTGTGTGTGTTATTGCATGCATGGGAGACCTGTGTGTAAATTATTGCGTGCATATGGGATGTGTGTACACTCTGGCGCCTCTCTTCTATAACACAGTGAACTGGGCCGACTGTAGATGTGACACTGGCAGATTTATAGGGCTTTGACACTGCTCTCAGCTCTGCTGGTTCTAGTGTGTGTATAAACATCCATATGGCGTAAATGAAAAATCTCACGAAACAGCAGAAACACATCTCAGTGTAGACAGACCTATCAATTTCTCTGTTTCTCACTCTCTGGTCTGAACGGGTCAGTGTGTGGTCAGTGTTTCATTTACTACATATTTGGTGTGGAGGCAACCAGAACAGACTACTCTCAGCTGGTGGCGCTCACTTTGTTTTCGAAACTTCAACACAAACAGGCACACACAACCCCTCAGCCACGTCAAGAGGCATATTGTTCTTATAAACACGAAACGGAGGAATGTTGTTTACGCCGTCAGAAATGATTCCTGCTGGAACACACACACACATATCAAAGACAGCGACAAACACACAAATGTATCTGTGCAGGTTTGGTCCATGGGTGTGGTGTGTGTGTGTGTGTGTGTGTGTGTGTGTGTGTGTGTGTTATGACTACGGTGACCTTCAGCTGAACACACTCACACTCCAGCAACATGCATCATGCTCTCATTGTGTAGTGTGACAATCACACATACCATGGGTAACTCAATCTCTCCATATATACTTTTGTGTGTGTATATATAATGTATGTGGACACCCCTTTAAAATGGTGGATTTGGCTACTTCAGCCACACCAGTCACTAATAGGTGTATAAAATCAAGCACAAAGCCATGCAATCTCCATAAACAAACATTAGCAATAGAATGGCCTTACTGAAGAGCTCAGTGACTTTCAACGTGGCACTGTCATAGGATGCTACCAAGTTAGTTTGTCAAATTTCTGCCCTGCTAGAGCTGCCCGGGTCAACTGTAAGTGCAGTTATTGTGAAGAGGAAAAGTCTAGGAGCAACAACAGCTCAGCTGCAAAGTGTCAGGCCACACAAGCTCCAGAACGGGACCACAGAGTGCTGTAGCGCATAAAAATAGTCTGTCCTCGGCTGCAACACTCATTACCGAGTTCCAAACGTCCTCTGGAAGCAATGTCGGCAAAATAACTGTTCGTCGGGAGCTTCATGAAATGGGTTTCTATGGCCGAGCAGCAGTACACAAGCCTAAGATCACCATGCGCGATGCCAAGCATTGGCTGGAGTGGTCCAATGGAGGCGAGCTTTGCACTCTGGAGCAGTGGAAATGGGTTTTCTGGAGTGATGAATCACGCTTCACCATCTGTCGGTTCAACAGATTAATCTGGATTTGGCGGAAGCCATGAGATCGCTACCTGCCCCAATGCATAGTGCCAAATGTACAGTTTGGTGGAGGTGAAATAATGGTCTAGGGCTGCTTTTCATGCTTCGGGCTTGGCCCCTTAGTTCCAGTGTACAGAAATCTTAATGCTACAGCATACAATTATATTCCAACAGTTTGGGGACGGCCCTTTCCTCTTTCAACGTACCCGTGCACAAAGCAATGTCCATACAGAAATGGTTTGTCGAGAACTTGATTGGCCTGACTGAAGATATCCCTCTAGCGTTGTGGGGACTGTGCTTTGGGAAAGTGGGTGGGGTCATATCCTGCCTGGATGGCCCTGTCTGGGGGTATCGTTGGAAGGGGCCACAGAGTCTCTGACCCATCCCGTCTCAGCCTCCAGTATTTATGCTGCAATAGTGTGTGTCGGGGGGCTATGGACAGTTTGTTATATCTGGAGTATTTCTCCTGTCCTGTATGAATTTACGTATGCTCCCTCTAAAAAAAAAAGAAGCTCTCTCTCTACCTCCAACAAACTCTCTCCCGGAGGACCTGAGCCATGGGACCTTGCCTCAGGACTACCTAGCCTGATGACTCCTGGCTGTCCCCAGTCCACATGGTCTTGCTGCTGCTCCAGTTTCAACTGTTCTGCTTGCGGCTATGGAACCCTGACCTGTTCACCAGATGTGCTTCCCTGTACCGGAACTGCTTCCTTGTACCGGAACTGCTATTTTCAACTCTCTACCACACCTGCTGCCTCGACCTCAATGATCAGCTATGAAAAGCCAACTTACATTTACTCCCGAGGTGCCGATCTGTTGCACCCTCTACAACCACTGTGATGATGATGATGATGATGGTTATTATAATTATCACGATTCCCTGCTGGTCATCTATGAGCGTTTGAACATCTTGGTCATGTTCTGGTATAATTTCCTACCCGGCACAGCCAGAAGAGGAGTGGCCACCCCTCAGAGCCTGGTTCTTCTATAGGTTTCTTCCTAGGTTCCTGGCTTTCTAGGGAGTTTTTCCCTAGCCACTGTGCTTCTACATTGCTTCCCGTTTGGGGTTTTAGGCTGGGTTTCTGTATAGCACTTTGTGACATCGACTGAACTAAATTTGATTGATTGCAAGAGCCCTGACCTCAACCCCATCAAACACCTCTGGGATATATTGTAATGCCGACTGCAAGCCAGGCCTAATCACACATCAGTGCCCTTCCTCACTAATGCTTGTGGCTAAATGTAAGCAAGATCCCACAGAAATGTTCCAACATCTAGTGGAACACCTTCCCAGAAGAGTGGAGGCTGTTATAGCAGCAAAGAGGGGACCAACTTCATTAATGCCCATGATTTTGGAATGAGACGTTCGACGAGCATCACATAAAATATTATTCCTCTTTTTATCACTATCCTTGCCCTTTTCTTTGCCTTCCCGCCCCCGATCACCCCAAAAGGAGGAAGAAGAGGATGGGAGCAGGTTGACTCAGCTGTGGGGGGGATTGGGGCAGGCGGGCGGGCTGACACACACACTAACCCCAAAACAACAACAGCAGAGATGAGACGAGAGAGGACCCCTGCTCAGAGGATGAGGAGAAGAGAGGATGAGAAGATAGGAGTCGGAGGTTATATAGGCACATGCTCTACCAGGAAGGAGAGAGGAGAGAAGATAACATGTCCAGGATATTGGTGTGTGTGTGAGAGAGAGACACGCTATTAGGCGATATACCATATGTTGGGGCATTTCAAAATACAGATGGTATGATATTCAAAACCGATAAACCAGGGTCTGTGGGGGTGAGTGCTACGCCACTGCTTAGAACTATAAGAAACCTAAGATGTGTCAAATTATATCCAGCTCAGGGCTCCAGCTATGCATTTGGTTTGCTAACTTGCTTGCTAAGTGTCAAGATCAAGCGTCTTGGTTACAGCAGACACATTCAATCCCCTCCTGGATCAAGATCCCCGTTGCCTAAATTGTTGTGCGTTTCTATTTTAATATCGCCCCTTGTGTGCACTTCCGGTAATACCGTATACCACATTATGGTTCCTGAAACGGTATGAACATCTGGATACTGCCCAACCCTAGAGACTATCGTTGAACAGTATTACCTTCTGGGTCGAAGGTTTGGAAGACTCTCCTGGCCTGTTCAGACGGAGACTCAGGAGCCACCAGACACATCTCCTACAAAGACAAGAGAGGGACATCTGTCAGATATCTCTACATTATATTATAGTCTAAACACAGAAATTAGGCAGGCTTCCAAATCTCCAGAAAATCCAAAGAGAAAGACAGAGCGAGAGAGATGTGTAGACCGAAACACACAGAGATCACATAATAGGTCAAGAATTAAGATTACAACAACGGCTCTAAGGAATGCGCGCGTGTGTAAGCTAGCGTGTGAATGTAAGAGCTTACGTGCGTGCAGACTATCATAATCATCAGGCTATGTTGGGTTATTAGCTGATCTGCAGATAAAACCAGACATTATGTTTTCACTCAAAACACACATCAGCCAATCAGGCACTCACACAGAGAGTTATAGTTGTTTGTTTGCTGACTCACGAGGGTCGTTGCCGGGGGGACTCGGAGGAGAAATAAGGAGAGACAGATTTCACAGAGATAGGACAGTGTGGGTGTGTGTGCTGGGGGGGGGGGGTTAGTTCCAATCTTTCGATTCATCAACCCCCTCATACTCCAAATTTGTACTCCCTTACCCAAGTTTCATAGTGAAATATGACAGTTGACAGGCTGGGAACCAAAACTGCAAAACTCAAACACGCACAGTGGGTAGCATAGTATTAATGACACTTGCCGCATCCACTGAACTGGAGTAGGTTTACTACAGTGGCGTTTTACACAAACACACTCGGCCCGAACACAAACACACTCAGCCAAGAGCAAATAAACTGAGCTCATCTCCCTGAGCCAGCCTTTATTAAAGTAGGAGTTCAGATGAGACGGTAGGTTATAGAGCATCACTGACATATTACCGTCCTCAGGGGTCACAGAGGAAGAGAGAGGGACAGAGGAAGAGAGGGGGACAGAGGAAGATCAGGGGAAGAGTTGGGGAGAAAGATCTCAAGAGAAGACTCCCAGCTGGTAGGGAGGAGTGCACACACACTTCTCCCTGTCAGAGCAGCTGGTGTACAGAATGGTTAGATTTGTTAGTTTAAGTATCTCTATAAATCAAGCCGTACATTCTTCATCTCGATAGACAGACATGGAGTCAGACGTGTGTTAAGGGTTAATGAATGGTCAGAGGGTTAATGTCCCTTACAGTTTACATGAGCATAATTTACTGGAGGAGGCTACTAAAGGGAGTACATGTGTGTGACATACAGTATAACCCAGTTATAGAGATGGAGTTACCTCATATACTCTCCTCTAGCAGTAAGGGTTAAGATTCAGGCAGAGTTATAACTGTAGGTAATAACAGCGCTGGAACCTTGTAGTAACAGGAGATAGTCCCAGTCAACAATCAAGTAATATTGAATTCCCTCGAGCATGCCCACAAATTGCAGAAAACAAACAGTTTATTTCACCCCCATTATAAAGAGGCAACTTCTTCATCAATTTTGTTCTACAGAAATGAATGAAAACTGCTGTGTTGTTCAACGTACATGTAGCCAGGTCAAAAAAAATCACAACCTACGGCTCGCAATGCTCCAATGTAGGAAAATAAAGTCTGCGAGAAGCGCCCTGTGTCTTCAGGGTATCCGGTGTGGGAGAGTGGGAAATATGGGGACGCAGTGGCCAAGTAGGCTACACGTAGTTATGTGTGGAAAACATTTCATCACAGGTAAGACATTTAACTTGTTTAGTATAGTCCGTTTGTAACTCCACTCACTACTAGTAGCTGTATAGTCTGTGTTGTTGGTCTTAGCTAGCTTAATGTTCCAGTCGGTAGTTAGCATTCACTCACTCAAGTGGCTGCAAGCATTGTCATGAAAAGGGGCGAGGGAAGCACTACAATATTACCTTTTCTAAGTTGTGAGAATGCTAGGGAGCAGGCAATGTTGAAAAGTAAACTTTAGACATGTACTTTTCTTAAATGTAGTTTTGTAAATCTACTAAAACAAACAAGAAAATTGTTTTTGAAAAATTGAAAGTTTTTGCTGTGAGGCAATGGGGTAATCACCACAGGTTGTTTTCCCCACAAGCGGGCAGGGTCGCAACATTTTTCACCTCCATGTCTCTGTCATAATCAGATCTTAAGTCTCCTTAGAGACAGTAAACATACTGTCATCTACAGACAAGGCAACGTCTCATTACCTGAAGCCTGCACACACACGATGAGCTCAGATACAATCTCGCAATACACTTTAACAAAACATGTCTATGTACAGGTAAATGCCAAAATAAAGGAAACACCAACATAGAGTCTTAATAGGGTGTGGGGGCATACACAAGTTAATGCACATTGGCATAGACTCTACAAGTGTCTAACTTCATTGGAGGGATCCGACACCATTCTTCCATGAGACATTCAATCATTTGATGATTTGGTGATGGTGGTGGAAAAAGCTTTCTCAGGCACCGCTCTAGAATATTCCAGAAGTGTTCAATTGGGTTGAGATCTGGTGACACACACAGGGTTGCAAAGGGTCTGAAACTTTGAAGTACATTTGGGAAGTTAAGCCCTGGAATTAGTGGAATTTTGCTTAAATTCATTAAAAAAAGATAGCGTATAACAGTGAACCTAATTGAGGTGTGTTAATTCACTTATTTCCATACATGTTTCATTTTAAAACATTTATTTTACAAAGGAGTTGTTTAATCTAACTGCTTAACTATTTATCTGTACATGGAATTGCATTTGTTTTTTTTCTTTACAGGAAATGCCACAAGCACCATCTGATGTGTGGAGACATTTCACTGCAGCTAATGTATAAGGAAAAGCTGTGTACATTTGCAAATAGTGTGCCAAATCATATGAGAAGAATGCAACAAAGATGCAGAATCATCTGGCCAAGTGCATAAAGTTCCATCAGCGCTCACAACAAGCAACCTCTGACAAATGTCCCTCTACATCTATTCGAGGTGAAAATGATGAATCAGACACCTTATTGATAGCAAAAGCTCATGGTCATCCTGGAATCAGAAGTTTTTGACTCAATGGAGGAATGCAGTCAGAGAAATGCTGATGGATGTCTTGCTCAAGCGGTGTGTGCAACTGGTTCACCTCTGATGCTCACAGGCAATGTGTATTGGAAGAGATTTCTGAATGTTCTTTGCCCAACATAAAGCATGTCTGGTTGGAATGGTGTATCTACTCATTTGCTGGATGCAGAGTTCAAGCGAAGGTCAAGCAAATCATAGAGAAAGCAGACTATTGCAATCATCTCTGATGGGTGGTCGAATGTTCATGGGCAAGGAATAATTAACTACATCTCCACCCCTCAACCAGTATTCTACAAGAGCACAGACACATTGGTCTCTACATTGCAGATGAGCTGAAGGCAGTCATCGATGACCTTGGACCTCATGCATTGAATCTGCTCATCAAGGACATCATGGCACTGAAAACAATGGCTACACTCTACAAGAGAGCCAAGGCATCAAGTTATAGCAGCAATCTACCTCACCGAGCAAAGTGAGAAGACCGACCGACCAACCAGTTCTCCCGCACATTGGATAACCGGGCTATCTGCATTGTGTCCCACCCACCAACTCCTCTTTTACGCTACTGCTACTCTCTGTTAATCATAGTCATTAGTCAATAGTCATGTGCATAGTCATTTTAACCATATCTACATGAACATACTACCTCAATCAACCTGACTAACCGGTGTCTGTATGTAGCCTCGCTACTTTTATAGCCTGTTTTTAATTTTTTTTATTTACAGTTGTTTTATTTCTTTACCTACATATTGTTCACCTAATACCTTTTGTGCAATATTGGTTAGAGCCTGTAAGTAAGCATTTCACTGTAACCTGTTGTATTCGGCGCACGTGACAAATAAACTTTGATTTGATTTGAATAAGAACACCACATTGAAGGTGCCCAACAACACCCGTTGGGGTGGTGTTGTCATCACATTTGACAGTCTCCTGGAGGGGAAGGAGTCAATCCAAGAAATGACCATATCACAGTCTGCTGATATGGACAACCTCATCAAGAGGATCCTCCTGGATGAAGTATTTTGGGAGAGAGTGGTAAGCAGCCTGACAATGCCATCTTGTCTGATGTTCATACTCTGCTTGCAGATTTAAAATAAGAAATCTGTACTTCACTGTTGCTCCAAGCAGAGGAAACTGCAGTTCAGAAAAGCATTAAAAAGCGTGAAGACTTCTGCCTGAAGCCCATACACGCCGCAGCATACATGTTGGACCCCAAGTGTGCTGGCAAGAGCATCCTGTCTGATGCAGAGATCAACAAGACCTATGGTGTCATCACTACCGTGTCTCGCCACCTTGGCCTGGATGAAGGCAAGGTTCTTGGCAGTCTGGCGAAGTACACTTCCAAGCAAGGCATTGGATGGAGGTGCAATACGGCAGTCGTGCAAACATCTCATCAGCCACCTGGTGGAAGGGACTGTGGATCCGAGGCTCTTTCTCCTGTTGCCTCCATTATCCTCAAAATCCCACCAACATTAGCCACCTCAGAGTGCAACTGGTCCTTGTTTGGGAACACACATACCAAGGCACACAACAGGCTGACCAACACAAGGCAATTTGCCATCCAGGCAAATTTGAGGCTTTTTGAGCCTGACAACAAGGTTGGAAAGTGACAGTGAAGATGACGCCTCAGAGTCTGATGTTCAAGGGGTGGACACTGAGGAGGTCGTTTTGGGTAGCCTTCCACAAGCTTCCCACAATAAGTTGGGTGAATTTTGGCCCATTCCTCCTGACAAAGCTGGTGCAACCCTTGCTCACACAGACTTTTTCAGTTTTGCCCACAAATGTTCCATAGTCAGCCAAGGTCAGGGCTTTGTGATGGCCACTCCAATACCTATACTTTGTTGTCCTTAAGCCCCTTTGCCACAACTTGTGAAAGTATGCTTGGGGTCATTGTCCATTTAGAAGACCCATTTGCAACCAAGCTTTAACTTCCTGACTGATGTCTTGAGATGTTGCTTCAATATATCCACATAATTTTCCTTCGTCATGACGCCATTTATTTTGTGAAGCGCACCAGTCACTCCTGCAGCAAAGCACCCCCACAACATGATGCTGCCACCCCCGTGCTTCACGGTTGGGATGGTGTTCTTCGGCTTGCAAGCCTCCCCCCTTTTCCTGCAAACATAACGATGATCATTATGGCCAAACAGTTCTATTTTTGTTTCATCAGACCAGAGGACATTTCTCCAAAAAGTACGATCTTTGTCCCCATGTGTATTACCGCCTGGTACGGCAACTGCTCCGCCCACAACCGTAAGGCTCTCCAGAGGGTAGTGAGGTCACAGGAAGGCCATAAAGATCATCAAGGACAACAACCACCCGAGCCACTGCCTGTTCACCCCGCTATATCATCCAGAAGGCGAGGGCAGTACAGGTGCATCAAAGCAGGGACCGAGAGACTGAAAAACAGCTTCTATCTCAAGGCCATCAGACGGTTAAACAGCCACCACTAACATTGAGTGGCTGCTGCCAACACACTGACTCAACTCCAGCCATTTTAATAATGTGCCAGGTGCCCCTGGATGAATAATCCAAGGCCTCACTGCATTCCGGACGCCAATGGGCCTGTTCCAGTTCAAGGTCATGCCGTTTGGCCTTCATGGGGCCCCTGCAACTTTCCAGAGGCTGATGGACAAGGTCCTCCAGGACTGTGACGATTACTGTGCTGCTTACTTGGATCTATAGCCACTCCTGGGAGGAGCACATACAGCATCTTAGCAGAGTCCTATGGAAGATCCATGATTCAGGCCTCACGCTTAACCTCCTGAAGTGTGAGTGGGTGAAACAGGAGACAAAGTACCTGGGTTACCAGCTGGGTAAGGGTAAAGTTCGGCATCAGGTGGACAAAGTGGAGTCCATCAGGAACAGCCCTCAACCCAGAACCAAGACACAGGTGAAGTCCTTCCTAGGTCTGGCAGGGTGGTCCCGGAGATTCATTCCGCAGTTTTCGACCATCGCTGTCCCTCTGACCAACCTCACTTCAAAAGGTGGCCAGCAACCCTGGACTGAGGAGTGTGAGGAAGCCTTCAGGATACTGAAAAAACATGCTCATTCCCTGTTCTTCAGAAGAGATTTCTCGTGCAGGTGGACGCTTCGGCTGTGGGAATTGGCGCTGTACTGGCCCAAGGAGAGCCAGGAGAAGAGCTTCCCGTGCTGTACCTGAGTCGGAAGCTGTTGCCCAGGGAAAACAGGTATTCTACAATTGAGAAGGAGTGCTTGGCTATTAAGTGGGCCCTAGATAGTCTCCGTTACTACCTTCTTCAGAGGGTATTTGACCTGCACACAGACCACAGAGCACTGACCTGGATCCAGACCATGAAGGACCGGAATTCTCGTGTGACCAGGTGGTATCTGGAGCTCCAGCCCTTCAGGTTCTGTGTCCGTCACAAGGCAGGAAAAGAGAACGTCACAGCGGACTACCTATCAAGGCTCCCGAACCTGGTCGCTACAGGAGAGGTAATGTGACGTAGAAGTCCGTCACTGGCCGCGGGCAGCATTTGGTTCTTTAACGCACGCACACATTCATCACTCCTCCCTGCTCAGTTATAAGGTAACAATGTGGGTCGACACACAAGTTAACTTCTCTGTCTTAGTACATATATTTCACACTTGTCAATGCTCATATTTAATATAAGCAATATGTATTATACTTATCTGTGTTATGGATGAGCGCTTTGTTTGTTTGTTTGTTTGTTCTGTTCCTCTCTCTCTTTGTAGCTTCCGGGTATGCTAGATAAGGACCCGAGCAAAGGGAATTGGGCTGACTTTGTAGTGCCTGTCCTAAATGGCTCATTAATGTAAATGTGCATATTGAAAGACACTGTCAGTAGTGATGTAATTTTGTAAATGTTATGTGGTGATATTGTTTAAAAACGTGTTGCAATGTATATCCTTTAGTATGTTTAGTTAATGGAAAATGTAGGTTTGACTAGATAATTGCTTAATTAATTAGTGTTAATTGTTCTGAGGGGAGGGGCTAGCCCTACAAAAGAAGCCTCTTTCAGTTCATGGAGGCCATTTTGGATTGAGCTGTGAATGGGGCACCATTGTGTTTAGCTGTCCCATAAGGTATACGTTTGATGGCAGTACTGTTGTTTTTGTTCCGGAATCACTTTGTAAATAAACACCCTTGAAGCACAGAAGAACTTTTGTGGCTCCGCCATCTTTTTATTTTGATAGAGGTTAGGTTTTCCAGTATAGCCTTCTGGCCTACTTTACGTGACAGAAATGTATGTAAAATATATCACTAGCCACTTTAAACAATGCTACTTAATATAATGTTTACATACCCTACATTACTCATCTCATATGTATATACTGTACTCTATACCATCTACTGCATCTTGCCTATGCCGTTCTGTACCATCACTCATTCATATATCTTTATGTACATATTCTTTATCCCTTTACACTTGTGTGTATACGGTAGTAGTTTTGGAATTGTTAGGTTAGATTACTCGTTGGTTATTACTGCATTGTCGGAACTAGAAGCACAAGCATTTTGCTACACTCGCATTAACATCTGCTAACCATGTGTATGTGACAAATAAATTCGATTTTTTTTTAGTCTTGGCTTTTTTTAATGGTAGTTTTGGAGCATTGGCTTCTTCCTTGCTGAGTGGACTTTTCAGGTCGATATAGGACTCATTTTTACTGTGGATACAGATACTTTTGTACCCGTTTCCTCGAGCATCTTCACAAGGTTCTGGGAGTGATTTGCACTTTTCGCACCAAAGTACGTTCAACTCTAGGAGACAGAACGCGTTCCTGAGCAGTATGACAGCTGCGTGGTCCCATGGTGTTTATACTTACATACTATTGTTTGTACAGATGAACGTGGTACCTTCAGGCATTTGGAAATTGCTCCCAAGTATGAACCAGACTTGTGGAAGTCTACAATTTTTTTCTGAGGTCTTGGCTGATTTCTTTTGATCAGAGGCATTGAGTTTTAAGGTAGGTCTTGAAATACATCCACAGGCACACCTCCAATTGACTCAAATGATGTCAATTAGCCTATCAGAAGCTTCTAAAGCCATGACATCATTTTCTGGAATTTTCCTAGCTGTTTAAAAAGGCAGTGTCAACTTATTGCATGTAAACTTCTGACCCGCTGGAATTGTGATACAGTGAATTCTAAGTGAAATAATCTGTCTGTAAACAATTGTTGGAAAAATTACTTGTGTCATGCACACAGTAGATGTCCTAACCGACTTGCCAAAACTATGGTTTGTTAACAAGAACTTTGTGGAGTGGTTGAAAAACGAGTTTTAAATGACTCCAACCTAAATGTATGTACACTTCCGACTTCAACTATATGTTGAAAACGTTTTTGGGAGATGCGATGGATCATTGGAGATCATTCAAAATTCATTTTTTTGTTCAGTGAAATCATCCCATGTGAAGAGGTCAACTCATTTAATTAAAGTTATGATTTTAACTCAATTGTTTTTTAAATTTCTATTGGAATGATTTAATAATTTGCAATTATGTTTACTCATAATATATCCAATGAAAAACAACATCTACATTTAAACGGTATTAACATTAATTTGCATATATTTCCGATAAGTCCCATATATTCCCATGGAAAGTTTACACCTCTGAACATTCCCCAAAATGTGCAACCCCACACACAGACACTTTAAACCCCCTATGCTCCTTTGAGACCCCTCTTTCAAAAAGTCAAATCTCTTAACCATGATAGCCAAAATAAAACAGGCAACTGTGCATTTTTATTCATTAATTAATTTAACACCTGCTTTCAACATACATTGTATCCCTAATTTACTCAAGTGTTTCCATTATTTTGGCAGTTACCGGTACGTGTGTAGCGTGTGTGGGTGTGTTAAATGCCAGGCCTGCTAGTATGTCTTTGATGTGTGTTTTATTAGAGGCCTGGAGATGCTGCTGAGTTTAGATTACATGTCATGTCACACACTCCACAGGGAAGGGGTGTGTGTGTATTAGCCCCATCTCCTTCAGCCATTTGTTTGCTTGCACTGGACCAGAGGACTGCATTCTCTAAATGTGCATGCACGTGCACACACCCCGATGGTACCAAGACAGTGTGTGTGTCTGTGTGTTATGAAAATCAAGAGGAATGCATTCCGAACGAGCTCAGAACCTAATTATGTTCCCCAAACCCTCAAGTCTGTATTGAGTCTTACGAATCAGATCTAGCTCCTGAACAGCAACAGCAACAGAAACCCAGAAACACTAGTCCAGCTCATCTCTATCCATCTGGTTCTCTCCCCTTCCACTTTAATTTGGGTGTTTCCAACCCTCTTTCTATCCCTCTCACCTTCCCTCCCCCTCTCCTGAGATGTAAGGAGCTGTAGATGGGTGTAGCCTTACCCCTCTCGTCGATCCCCCTCTTCAGCTTCCCCTTCCTCTTTTCTCTACCCCTCCCTCTTGGTCCCTCTGTTCTGTCCTGACACATACTTTCATCTGTCTCTCCATCTATCCATCCCCGACCATTCTTTCCCTCTCTGTCACGCTAACAGGAACTCCTAGTCTACAGTGTCTGTGTGGTGTTGGTTTAGTGTTTCTCTTTGTTAGGTGGAGAGCCTCTTGAAGCAGAAGACTAAATTACACTCAGACCTTTGTCCTGGCTAAGAGGGGCTGAGAGGTGTGTGTGTTAGGGTAGAGGTGTGTGTGTGTGTGCCAGACAGACAGGTGATTAATGGGCTGTCATCAACAACAAGCTGTCTAGGGTCTCTGAACAACAGCACAATACTATAGAGAACAGGGATATACAGGACAGCTATAGACTGAGACCAGTCACAGACAAGGGGCCAGGCCCTATCACACACAGCCTTTGTCCCTGCTAGAATAGAACAGGTCAGATGTGTCAGAGAATATTAATGACTGTTACTGTACACTTCTTTCACTCAGATCTAGCTGTGTGTGTGCGCACACTCACAGGTAAGGTACCATAGCTCTTTTCTCTTTCTTAGATTCTCTGAAAGTGAGACCTGCCTCAGACTTAATGACCCATCCTCTCCCTCTCACTTTCTGAGACATGTATAGTACAGACAAGTAACATCAGACACATGCTCTTTGGGGAAAGACACTGTGTGTGTGTGTGTGTGTGTGTGTGTGTGTGTGTCTTTAGGGACACTGAGGGCCAAAAGAGCTGCTCCATTTCCCATTAAATCACTGACCCATAACTGTGCTACTGCACACACACACAAGCCGGTTAAACCATCAGAGCGTGTAAACACACACAGACACACAGCTCCCGAGAGGGGCTTAAGGATAAGAGGATGGAGGCCTGTGAATGTCATCACTCTCAGATGGAAAGAAACACTACAGAGAGAAGAGAGAAAGAGGACATGGTCCCTAGGGAAGCCAGAAGCCCTTTTAAAGTACATCCTTCCTTCCGCACTCCCTTCTATCCTTTCAGGATTAAAATATGTCATTATGACTGATGTGACATGACAGGATAGGGTTAATGACGGGGCTGTAGTGGAGCAGGTTGAGAGCTTCAAGATCCTTGGTGTCCACATCACCAACAAACTATCATGGTCCAAACAAAACAGTCGTGAAGAGGGCAAGACAACACCTATTCCCCTCAGGAGACTGAAAAGATTTGGCATGGGTCCTCAGATCATCAAAAAGTTCTACACATGCACCATCGAGAGTATCCTGACCAGTTGCATCACCACCTGGTATGGCAACTGCTTGGCCTCCGACCGCAAGACACTACAGAGGGTAATGCGTACGGCCCAGTACATCACTGGGGCAAAGCTTCCTGCCATCCAGGACCTCTATACCAGGCAGGAAGGCACCAAAAAATTGCCAAAGACTCCAGCCACCCTAATCATACACTGTTCTCTCTGCTACCGCACGGCAAGAGGTACCGGAGCGCCAAGTCTAGGTCCAAAAGACTTAACAGCTTCTACCCTCAAGCCATAAGACTCCTGAACAGCTAATCAAAATGGCTACCCGGACTATTTGCATTGTCCCCCCAATTTTTATACTGCTGCTACTACTCTGTTTATTATCCATGCATAGTCACTTTACATCTACATACATATTACCTCAATTACCTGGACTAACCTGTGCCCCCGCACATTGACCCTGTACCCCCGGTACATAGCCTCGCTACTGTTCTTTTTTTGTTGCTCATTAAATCACGTATTTTTCCATTTTTAACTGCAGTTTGAGTAAATACTTTAACATCTTTTTTTCTTAACTGCATTGTTGGTTAAGGGCTTGTAAATAAGCATTTATTTCACTGTAAGGTCTACACTTGTTGTGACAAATAACATTTGACTGGATTAACTGTATAGTAGAATTACGTAAAGTAACATGCTATACATGACATCAGAGCTTAGAGTCTGGGAAACTTTTGCAACATTTTTGTAGGACAGAAAATTTGGCCAACACATCAAGAGAACATCCCTGGTCATCCCTACTGTCTCTGATCTGGCGGACTCACTAAAAACAAATGCTTCATTTGTAAATTATTTCTAAAAGTGTTGGAGTGTTCCCCTGGCTATCTATAAATTAAAAAACAAGAAAATGGTGCCTTCTGGGTTGCTTAATAAAGAATTTGAACAGATTAATACTTTTATATTTCATACTTAAGTATATTAACTGCCCAAATATACTTAACTATCAAAAGTAAATGTTAAAACCAAATACTTTCAGACTTTTACTCAAGTAGTATTTTACTGGGTGACTCACTTTTACTTGAGTCATATTCCATTGAGACATCTTGATATTCCATTGAGGCATCTACTTTTACTCAAGTACGACAACTGGGTACTTTTTCCAACACTGCATAAAACGCATGTCATAGTGTCAAGGTTTATGATCACTATGTTTGTACAAGATGACTTGGTGTGATACCCTGGGTTGTCTTGAACAGAATGAGCCTGTTTGTTGTGAAGGAAATTTGCTGCGCACCACGCATCTGAATGCACACGACTCATTTCTGAGAACCAAAATGATGATCTGCCTTGTGAAAGCCTAACACGAAGATCTTATTTTATACTTTAGCTAGTCATGTTGCCAATAGAAGTTTTCAGATTATGCTCACTTGACCCAGATTGAGATTTATAATGGACCAACAGTAATTGGGTAAAGGTGGGGATACTGGGCTGTGTTCAAAACAAACTACTAGTGTGATTGCTCTAGTTCCTCAACAGGACAGCTAAGAGAGATTGAAATAAATAAATATGTATATATAGTTGAAGACTCTTCTTTGAGACAAAGTGCATTGAATTACTTCGGAACTATGCACACTTAGGAGAGGTATGGATGTTGTCTCAGTTTTCAAATACACAAAATCTTCTCTCCCCAATCTCTCCTCTCCTGCCTTTATTCCTTCTCCTCCCTCTGTAGTCTCATCCCCTCTCCTCTCCCGCCTCTGTGGTGACAGAAGGCCTCAGATCCCATTACAGGCCATTATAGATAGCCTGTAATGGGATGAAGAGAGGTGGATGGGGGGTGAGAAAGGTAAAAAGAGGGGGGGTGGTGGAGGGGGGTAGCTTTTGTCCTGTTAGATCAGATAAAAACACTAATGCTATGAGGCAGTCACACACTAATGGTCTAAAAGCCACACTGTAACAATGACGGGACATCACACACACACACACACACACACTACATTAGGGACACAGGGGAATCCTAGCACAGGCATCACAAGATGCATGGTTTGAGGTCAGCTCCAGAGCTCTCTCAACACTAACACACTGAACGCTGTTGTCGTCACACACACTGACATGAACTAGTTACAACTGTTCTAGATGTGACATTTACTCTTCTCCCAACCCACAGTAATGACACGGTGTGCAGTACGCACGTGTGTGTATGTGAAAAAGAGTGTGCACGTCTGATGGGGCAGACAGCTCCTCTCCCTAATCAGCGTAGCGTCAGCTGCATGAGCATGGAAGAGAACCCAAATCGTATGCCATATCCTACAGATCTTTGCTTACCATAATAATAAGTCTAACCTGCTTAATTGCTTACACAAAAGTTAATGGTTTGAAGTACAAGGGGTAAAAAATATATATATTTCTGGTTTTAAATTTGACACTTTTTCATGATATCCTATTGTTAGTTACAATCTTGCGTCATGCGTCCATCCGAAACAAGCCGCGATGCTTCTTAACACCTGCTTGTTTAACCCAGAAGCCAGCCGCACAAATGTGTCGGAAGAAACACCATTCAACTGACAACTGTAGTCAGCTTACAGGCGCCTGGCCCGCCACAAGGAGTCGCTAGAACTCGATGAGCCAAGAAAAGCCCCACGGCCAAACCCTCCCGTAATCCGGACGACGCTGGGCCAATTGTGCGCCGCCGTACAGGACTCCCAGTCATGGTACAAGTGTTTTTCTATAACACTGATTACAGAATTCTCAGAGGCCTCAACTTGTGACAATCCAACCTTGAACTAGCTCTAGCTCCTGAATATCACTCTCTGTACCAAAATCAGCAGATGCCTAACTGTTCAATTGAAAAGTTTAATGAGATTCATACCACCCCACGTCTGCAATGATGCATGTATACGTAATTCAGAAAGACTATATAGCCTTGAGTAGAGGTCGACCGATTAATCGGAATGGCCAATTAATTAGGGCCGATTTCAAGTTTTCATAACAATCGTTAATCAGCATTTTTGGACGCCGATTATGACCGATTACATTGCAATCCACGAGGAGACTGCGTGGCAGGCTGACCACCTGTTATGAGTGCAGCAAGGAGCCAAGGTAAATTGCTAGCTAGCAGTAAACTTATCTTATAAAAAACAATACATTTTAACATAATCACTAGTTAACTACATATGGTTGATGATATTACTAGTTTAACTAGCTTGTCCTGCGTTGTGTATAATCAATGCGGTACCTGTTAATTTAAAAAATAAATTTTTTAAACCTGCAAATTTAGTTAAAATAAATTATTGTTAGCAGGCAATATTAACTAGGGAAATTGTGTTGCTTCTCTTGCATTCAGTCAAAGCAGAGTCAGGGTATATGCAGCAGTTTGGGCTGCCTGGCTCATTGCGAACTGTGTGAAGACCATTTCTTCCTAACAAAAAACATAATTAATTTGCCAGAATTCTACATAATTATTACATAACATTGAAGCTTGTGCAATGTAACAACAATATTTAGACTTAGGGTTGCCACCAGTTTGATAAAATACAGAATGCTTACGTATTTCACTGAAAGCATTTTGTTTTCGAAATGATAGGTCATTAATATGGTCAAATCCGGAAACTAAGGCTCGTATTTCTTTGTGTTTATTATATTATAATTAAGTCTGATTTGACAGAGCAGTCTGACGGTGGTAGGCAGCAGCAGGCTCGTAAGCATTCATTCAAACAGTACTTTCCTGCGTTTGCCAGCAGCTCTTCACAATGCTTGAAGCACAGCACTGTTTGACTTCAAGCCTATCAATTCCCGAGATTAAGCTGGCAATACTAAAGTGCCTATAAGCACATTCAATAGTCAAAAGGTATATGAAATACAAATAGTATAGAGAGAAATAGTCCTATAATAACTAATCTAAAACTTCTTAACTGGGAATATTGAAGACTCATGTTAAAATGAACCACCACTTTCATGTTCTGCAAGGAACTTAAAAGTTAGCTTTCTTACATGGCACATATTGCACTTTTACTTTCTTCTCCAACACTGTGTTTTTGCATTATTTAAACCAAATTGAACATGTCTCATTATTTATTTGAGACTAAATTGATTTTACTTATGTATTATATTAAGTTAAAATAAGTGTTAATTCAGTATTGTTGTGTGTGTGTGTATATATATATATATATATATATATATATATATAAATTCAAAGGTCCTCCAATAATCGGTATCGGCATTGAAAAATCCTAATCGGTCGACTAGGCAGGGTAGCCCAGTGGTTAGAGCATTGGACTAGTAACCGGAAGGTTGCAAGTTCAAACCCCCGAGCTGACAAGGTACAAATCTGTCGTTCTGCCCCTGAACAGGCAGTTAACCCACTGTTCCTAGGCTGTCATTGAAAATAAGAATTTGTTCTTAACTGACTTGCCTAGTTAAATAAAGGTTAAATAAAAAAATTGCCTTGAGATTCAAGAATAATTGGCCTTTTGGGCGATTTGTTTCTTAGCCATTAGGGATTTTTAGCCACTGCTTTTGACATAGTGGAGATGTAAATGCCATGCTATTATTTTTGTACTATGCCCTTGCATCTAAGCGGTAACTTGCCCTCATATCTGCATATTGAATTTAAATTCATATACACAAACGTGTTACTTCGACCACACCATGGCCTTGAGTCTCCTTTCTCTCCATCCAAGTGAACAAATCAGAAATGAGGGGTCCACAGTGTCCACAGTTTCCAGCAGGACAAACGGATCCAGATGGGAACTCTGGGATCACATTCCCAACAGGAAAACATCCACCTGAGGGCACACACACATCTCCTACGTCCATTAATGCTAATCAGGATCAGGTTCCCCGCTCACAGGAATGTGTGTGTACTATGTCACCAGTGTCTTGACTACCAATAACCTCCATGGCTCCCATCACAGTGAAATCATGAGGACCATGACTCATCTGGTTCATCTAGTTTGCCTCTACATGTGTTCCAGCCCCCTAGCAGGCAGACACTACCCAGTACCCTGCTTTATCCCAGGGGACATGGAGCAACTGCACTAATCTAATATGATAGTTTACTCCAACATTAAGATGTTTCCAACCCTCAAGACATGAGCGGAGTCGTACAGTACGATACACAACATCTACACAGATGATATGGGACTTGGATTCATCTTAATATAAGACCCCTTTAAAAGGCCTGGAAACTGCTGACAAACTTCTGCTTTTGGAGTTATTGATCACTTTATACAATAATTGTATTATCCATTTCTTCAAAAATCCATTGGGTGTAGTGTTATGGAGGTAGGTAAACGCTAGCTGTAACATTCTGTTTTTTTCTGATGCCATATCCAGTACCAGAGAGAATCAATTAGCTCCGCCTTAAGTTGACTGCTGGCTTTGATACGCAGGTATAGCAGTATACAGTTCCACACACGATCCACAGCCAACAGAATCCAGTGCCTGTATACATATGCAGAAGGATCTTTGAATGAGTGTAAGAAATTCTTCCAAGAATAATCTAAAATAGTGCTCCAAATTGTTTAAGTAATTTTACTTCAAGATGGAATGTGCAGTAGGGAAGAAACAGTCCCACCCCACCACCATTGTTATAGGTAGTCATCAATAAAACGTCACAATACGGTGTAGAGCATTTGATTTGCCTGCTAGAGACCCCAGCTTTACTTAAACCATTGACAACTACATGCCGTTTTCAAGGGATTGTTAAATAAAAAAGTGAATTATTTGGTTGTAATATAATCACCCCTTAAATTTTAGATTTTTCCATACAAAACAATTGCGCATATTTAGCTCAGCCCTTTCAGAGTTATACAGCATGCTCATGCTCAGTAAACATCAATTGATTATGTCATACATAAGGGTAGCATAAGTCTCAATATTGGCCACCATTAATTGGATATTTGAGTGATAAAATAATAGTGAACTATACCTGACAAGTATGAGTGGTTTAGGTTCATTTCCCCATCCTTTGTGGGCTCTGCCTGTCAAACAGCAGAAGGGCACATTTGCTGATGCACTGTTAGCTGATCATTTTTACCAAGCAAGCTACCAGTAGAAACGTTGTACAGTTGGCTAAACATAGTTGTAAGTAGACCTAATGTACTTTTTTATCCAACCAATGTAGACCTACTTAGTGAAGTTAGCTAACATCCCCTTTTCAACTTTGTTTAAGTGTTTGAAAAGTTAGAGGCATAAATATCGTACCCGTCAAAAAAAAATGCTAACCTCCCTTTTATTGTAATGGTGAGAGGTTGTGTCTTGGACGGGATGATATTTGTGCGTCTAACTTTTTCACGATTCATTCCGGACTATCTGTAAACATGGTAGCATGTTTAGAAACATACATTATTTACCATTAATTTCTATGGGGCAAAAAATTATGTGAAACCACCAAAACAAACAGCAAAAGCATCCAACAAGTTTGTAGGGTCACAAACTTGATGTAAACATTGTGTGCTAGGAATATGGAACCAGATAATCAACTTTTGACTACTTAAATACACATACAGTACCAGTCAAAAGTTTGAACAGCTACTCATTCCAGGGTTTTACCTTATTTTACTGTTTTCTACATTGTAGAATAATATTGAAGACATGTATTTGTTTAGTGTGTTGTGTAGTGGCTTTGATGACATGCACCCCACTTGTTTCTGCCCCACCAAGATTTACATGCTAAAATCGCCACTGCATATTGTGCACTGATGACTGAGGGGGGTTGTTTTTAGTAACTTCTTTGTTGTTGTAATATCGCAAACAAATGGGGCAGTTTCACCATTAAGGAGCCCAGCTTTAAGAGTCCCTTTGTAATAATTAATAAACGTTATGAACATGCTGTCATTTCTCAACCCCCATATCAGCTGTGTTACACACACACTGCTTCACCCAAAACACTGGTGTGTGTGCATTTTACAAGCTTGTTGGCCCAGTTGCAGCTGACCACAAGGTTTCAAGACCAACGCCAAAAAACAGCAGCAACTAGCCATATAAGACCATACTACTGCAGTCTCTCTCATGTGAACTGTGCAGTACTAAATCTGTTAAAGCACATTCCTGGTTCTTCTTTTTCTGACCTGCCCGCTGGAAGAGAGACTGGCTTATATTACACACAGACACACATGGCCCAGGTTGAGTGTGTGTTTTTGTGTGATTCTTACCTTGGCGAAGAACACTGAGAGATGAGTCTCACTGCCAAGGATCCATATAGGGAATTTAGGAGACTTCAGGAACGCACCCACCTGAAACACACATACAAACCAAAACTGGAGCAAAGCAGTTCTGATTCAGATTCCAGACCAACTTAACTGCCTGAACCCAGACCAGGTTAGTTTTATAGACTAAAGGCTTTCTGATGCCATTTCAACTGACAAAAGGAATGATCAGGGAATACAATCTGATGACGTAATAGAATATGTAGAGTAAGAGAGAAGAAAATACGCATATTGTTACTAATACAATGGTTGTTCAATGAGCAGGTTTATAGCATGAACATACCAATGTACCCAGGTCTAACTCATCTACCCAGACTTACTCAGCTATTCTACTACACTACTGTAGTCCCTGCTCCTTACACATTTCCTGTAGCCACTTATTTTATTTTAATGTAAAATGTTATTTTCTCCCTCGAATCTCACAGTATGTGTGAATGTGTGTAGGGTTGGGGTTAGGTGGTGAGGACTATTGCTACTCCAAACACATTTTCACATGGGATCTTGCAGAGTGGTTTGTTTTCCACCACTATCCAGATCATAAAATGTCCTACTGCACAGAGTCAGTCACACAAAATAAGTGGCAGTATGTGTGAGAGAGGGAGTGTGTATGACAATGTATTTATTTGTGGTGCTGATTCTCTCACAGAATGTTTGAATCTCTCTCCGCAATCATTCGTGTCTAGTGAACAAGAACAAACTCACCACTATGGTTTGGACATAACAAGCCTGAAGGAATGTCAGTCTGTTTGTTCGTACCTTGCAGTAGCGTAGTGACTCCATGAGAGTGAGGAAGCCAACTGATGCCTGGTTGTGGATACCATGGAGCTCTGAGGGAGGGAGGGAAGACCAGCTTAGACCAAAAAAAAAAAAGTGAAACAGCTTCTTTGGTCTCTGTGTGTATGAAAGTTTGACTGACCACTGCCATCTAGTGTTCAGATGTGGTATCACAGTCACCAGGAAACTGGACAACGTCTTCGCAACACCTTCCGTAAACAGCAATAAAGTCACCAAATGCTCATTGAAGAAAAGATTCCAATTAAATCACGCTGCCAGATAATGAGGTTTATTCGATTCCCACAGGGGACCAGTATGGGGGGGGGGGGGAGTATACAGTGCTATGTATGCACTCACTAAGTTGCTCTGGATAAGAGCGTCTCCTAAATGACAAAAAATATTACAAGTAAGTCAGCCTGTGTGTGGAGTACTTACTCATGCCAGAGCACTCCCTGTCTCCGTCCCACACATTAGAGACAGCATGGCCCGTCACTAACAGGTTAACCAGACTCTGACTGCAAAGAGACAGAAAAGTAATGGAGAGAGAAAGAAAGAGAAAGAAAAGTAATGGCTTAAGCTTTTTGGAACATCACTTATCTCAAGTTGTCAAAAGAAATATAGCTGATAAAGATTCAAAAAAGTGATGGATCAGGGATTGTACCTGCCGTGGCCATAGACTGGATCTATGAGAGGCTCTGTAGTATCTTCAATCTCATTCCTGATGTTCTCTATCCTCTGTAGAGACAGAAACAGAAAAGTGGTTACACACGCACACACAAAGAGAGCAGAGTAATATGCACACATACACGCAGACCCATACCTTGGTGAGGATGACAGAGTAGAGGAAGAGCAGGACTCCACAGCGCCCTTTCCAGGATTCGTAGAGAGACACCACCTCCTCTCTAAGCTCTGATAATGACTTCACAATACGCTTCCTGTAGAGATGAGAGGTCAAAGGTCAGCGAGACCACCTCTAATGACATTGCACTCATTTAGAGGTCAGAGGCAGGAGGGTTCATGCTGACAGTGTTGTATAATGTCATTATGCAATGTGCCAGATGGCAATCGGATGCTCCTTTGGCAGAACATCAAAGATTGTGTGTGTCTCATTAAGGAATCAGTGAGGAGTGTGTGCTGAGTCAGCAGGTTGTAAATCATTATTGAGAAACTCCAGTCACACACACAAGCTTAGCCAACCCCAGACAGATGGAGATACACACACTAGCATTCCTGACTTTCCTGCAATGTCCTTTCATCTCCATGAAGTCATGGCCAATAGAGAGATGAGCCACAGTCAGTAGAGTTACTTACTGGAGGATGCTGTGAAACCGCTCAAAGCAAAGATCCTCAGCAGCCAAAGCAGCTACACACAGGAGACACACACAGATGCAAATATACACATTTTAGTGAAACAATTTAGGTAACATTGACAAAACACATGTCATTATTCTAGATTAACAGTGACAGCAATACTACTCACTATGCGGTCTACCCACTATCATATGCGATGATTAATACCATCTCACTATAGCAATGCAGTTATTCATATTACATGGGTATTAGTGGATAGATGAGTAGTGGGACTCACTGGGTTGCTGGTCTTGCTGGGTCTGGCTGGTCTCCGGACCCCCTGTCAGGGATGTGTGAGTGGTAGTGTGGGGGCACTGTCCTTTGGCCCAGGTCACCAGGCAGTAGGAGGTGGTGGAGGAAGTAGAGCAGGCCTGTTCCAGGATCTCAGCCAGAGTAGAACATAGGGCCGCTTTCTGCTCCTCCTCTACAAGGAACAGAAGATATAGGCTAGGTTTCTAATATATATATATATATATAGTTATGATGCATCTCCATTTGGAGCTCTCTCTTTTAACAGGGTCAGTTTGGGATCAGAAGTTAGGATTACCTGTGACGTTTCTCTAGTTACAACTTTTTCTGTTAAACAGGGTCAGGGCAAGGTTTCACAAAATCAGTCCTTGGGACCCCAAGATGTGCATGTTTTGTTTTTCCCTTAACACCAGAGAGCGATTTCAAATAACCAACAAATCATCAAGCTTTAATAAGTTGAATCAGCTGTGTAGTGTTAGGGCAAAACCCAAAATGGGCTCTCCTTGGGGTCCCGAAGATTGAGCTTGGGAAATGCTGGGTTAGGGTTAGAGGTCAGGGTTACCTGTGATGCGTCTCCAGTTAGAACTCTCTCTGTTAAACAAGATGTTCTTCAGAAGGAAGGCCTGCAGGAAACGCACAATCAGGAAATATTCTACAAGCTGTAACCCATCTCTATAGGATCAAAAACACAACCTGCCGTCCTCATCAACCCTATCCACTCTGTCTAAGAACAGATGTTTGCGAAGACACTCCAGCACCATAGAGTACTATAATAAATAAACAGTAGTAGAGAAGGCTTCTCAGCTGAGTGCCTGTCAGGTGACTTCTGTAAAGTGCTATCTAAGAAGATGTGTGCCTGTCCTGATATCATCATTCTGGTAACAGACACCAACACCCTCTACCTGGTCATAGGCTGGGTCATGTTTGTGCGTAAGGTTATGCACTGTCTGGTCTGGGGACTGGTCAATACCTGTACAGGAGCAATGACAGCGCAGGGTCCTCCTTCAAACTGCTCCAGTGCTGTGTGTTCTGTCTCACTGAAGACCATCCCTAAAATACAGGAATCACAGAGTCACTTATTTTGCCCCACCACTGACAATGTCTAGGATTGTGTTCAGGTTAGAGGGGGGTGCGCCAGAATGGAGCGAAGTAGGCGAGAGGTAACTTACCCTGGGTCCATCTCCGGAAGAGTGAAGCGGACACCCCGTTGCTGCCTGGTCTTTCCCAAACTAGATCCACAACCTCTTTATTTAACTCCCCCATCGCTCTATTACACTGGTCCAACAGCCCTGGCAAACGGTTAGCTGTCTAGCTAACTACAATCAAATACAGAGCTGTCACTGCGCACACAGCCACGGTCCGGAGGATAGCTAACCTTAACTAGCGTTGTGGTTTACTCTTCAACTTTCCAGGAACTGGTGCTTCGCTTCCCTCGTCAAACGGGGCCGGTGGCATCGGCCACAACGAAGCTCCGTGGCAGGGCAGTCTCCCCGGTCTGACCAGCGGACAGATGGGAGATAGGAGCATCAACGTTAGTTAGCTACCTAGCTAGTAAAGTTAATGTTATGTGGGCGCGTCTGACCGGCTATCTTAGCGTGTGCCAATATCTCCAGCAAAGCAGCGGGCGTAAACTAGTTAGCTGCCTGGTCAGCTGTCCAGATTGATAACAATAAGTTAGGGAGACAGACTGTTAGTTGACTGCTCAATTCTCCTTGGTCCAAGTCGTAACGTTACCTTGCTACTAGTAGCCTGCTAACGTTAACTCGTTAGTACCAATTTACTATGTTTTAGCTAGCTAAATGCATAACGTTTTGACGTTCCAAAGAGCCGGTAACTTTAGTTTAGTCAGTTTTTAGAAGGCAAACGCCTGTAATAGATATCAGAAGTAGTACAATTTTGAAAAGAATATATGATTGTCGTCGGTATCAAAGACTAGCTAGCAGTATGTAATTCGTCTATTTACAACAGCTGTTTGGAAATGTGCATTGAGTGAAGAAAACGCTCGTAGCTGTGGATTGGTCCAAATCCAGAATGTTCTTGAGGTATGGGCTCCAGCTTGGCAGTCCATTGGTGAGTTCAGACTGTCAATTATTCACATCATATCTTTCCCGCCTATTTTCCGTTAACAATACTCCAATGACGTTTGTTTCAACACTTTATCAATGGAATTTGATCAAAGACTCAACTAATTAAGGTTGTATATAGTACATGAGACAAGAAAACGTAACATCAAATCGATTGCCTTTGCATTTTCAAACAGCGACCGTTCTTACTGTCATTCACAGTTAACTGGAACTGTTTGTCCACTATCTTTCTCCGTAGCTGCTGGGTTAGCAGTACTGAGCATGTGCACTCACACCCTACGCGTGGACTAATTTGTCCCCAATATTTTTACAGTGATTCTGACATAAATTATAAACTTGATTACAAATCGTCATTGTTGTAATGGGAGGCCAAACCAAGGGCAAAAAGAAGAGCAAAGCCAGGAGGAAAGATCCGCGCTCTAACGGAGGTATGTTACATACAGTAACTAACGTGTTAGCTAGATCGCTATAAAGGACAACTAGTGTTGTCCATGTGTGATATCTGTTATATTATGTGTGATAGCTACAGTGTCTTCAGAAAGTATTCATACCGATTGACATATTTCATATTTTGTTGTTTTACAGCCGGAATTCATATTTTTTCCACACCCTTCTACACACAATACCAAATCAAATGTGTTTATAAAGCCCTTTTTACATCAGCAGATGTCACAAAGTGCTTATACTAAAACCCCAAACAATGCAGATGTAGAAGCACGGTGGCTAGAAAAAACTAGAAGGCAGGAACATAGGAAGAAACCTAGAAAGGAACCAGGCTCTGATGGGTGGCCAGGCCTCATCTGTCTGCCAGTAAGGCCAGATTATTCTTCAAGATGTTCAAACTTTCATAGATTACCAGCAGGTTCAACTAGTAATCACTGTGGTTGTAGACCACCGGTCAGTACCTCAGGAATAAATGTCAGTTGGCTTTTCATAGCCGAACATTCAGAGGTCGAGACAGCAGGTGTGGTAGAGGGAGTCGAAAACAGCAGGTCCGGAACAAGGTACAGTAGTACGTCTGGTGAACAGGTCAGGATTCCATAGCCACAGGCAGAACAGTTGAAACTGGAGCAGCAGCAAGACCATGTGGACTGGGGACAGCCAGGAGTCATCAGGCCGGGTAGTCCTGACGCATTGTCCTAGGGCTCAGGTAGTCCAGGAGGGAAGGGAGAGAGAGGGAGCATACTTCAATTCACACAGGACACCAGATAACACAGGATAATTACACCAGATATAACAGACTGACCCTAGCCCCAGGCACATAGACTATTGCAGCATAGATACTGGAGGCTGAGACAGCGGGTGGGTCGGGGGACTTTGGCCCCTTCCGATGATACCCCCGGACAGGGCCAACCAGGCAGGATATAACCCCACTACTTTGCCAAAGCACAGCCCCCACACCACTAGAGGGATATCAACAGACTACCAACTTACTACCCAGAAATACCCCATATTGACAAAGTGAAAACATTTGTCAGTGATTACAGCTGTGAGTCTTTCTGGGTAAGTCTCTAAGTGCTTCCGACACCTGGATTGTGCAACATTTGCCCATTATTCCCCCAAAATTATTAATGTTATGTCAAAATGGTTCTTCTTCTTTGCTAGACAACCATTTGCAGGTCTTTCCATAGATGTTAATTTAGATTTAAGTCAAAACTGTAACTCGGCCACTGTCTTTTTGGTAAGCAACCCCAGTGTAGATTTGGCCTTCTGTTTTCGGTTATTGTCCTGCTGAAAGGATAATTAATCTCCCGGTGTCTGGTGGAAAGCATTCTGAACCAGGTTTTCCTCTAGGACTTCACCTGTGCTTAGCTCCATTTGGTTTATTTTTTATCCTCAAAGTGAAATCCCTGATTGGTTTCCTTCCTCTACAGCAACTGAGTTAGGAAGGACGCCTGTATCTTTGTAGTGACTGGGTGTATCGATACACCATCCAAAGTGTAATTAATAACTTCACCATGCTCAAAGGGATATTCAATGTCTGCTTTTTGATTAACCCTTCTACCAATCGGTGCCCTTCTTTGCGAGGCATTGGAAAACCTCCCTAGTCTTTGTGGTTGAATCTGTTTGATTTTCACAGCTCAACTAAATGACCTTACATATAATTGTATGTGTGGGGCACAGGGATGAGGTAGTCATTCAAAAATCATGTTAAGCACTATTTTTGGTCACAGAGTGGGTCCATGCAACTTACAGTTGAAGTCAGAAGTTTACATACACCTTAGCCAAATACATCACAATTTCTGACATTTAATCCAAGTAAAAATTCCCTGTCTTATGTCAGTTAGGATAACCACTTTATTTTAAGAATGTGAAATGTCAGAATAATAGTAGAATAATTTATTTCAGCTTTTATTTCTTTCATCACATTCCCAGTGAGTCAGAAGTTTACATACACTTAATTAGTATTTGGTACCATTGCCTTCAATTGTTTAACTTGGGTCATTTCAGGTAGCCTTCCACAAGCTTCCCACAATAAGTTGGGTGAATTTTGGCCCATTCCTCCTGACAGAGCTGGAGTAACTGAGTCAGGGTTGTAGGCCTCCTTGCTCAAACAAGCTTTTTCAGTTCTGCCCACAAATCTTCAATAGGATTGAGGTCAGGGCTTTGTGATGGGCACTCCAATACCTTGACTTTGTTGTCTTAAGCCCTTTTGCCACAACTTTGGAAGTATGCTTGGGGTCATTGTCCATTTGGAAGACCCATTTGCGACCAAGCTTTATCTTCCTGAATGATGTCTTGAGATGTTGCTTCAATTTATTCACATAATGTTCCATTCCTCATGATGCCATCTATTTTGTAAAGTGCACCAGTCCCTCCTGCAACAAAGCACCCCCACAACATGATGCTGCCACCCCCGTGCTTCACGATTGGGATGGTGTTCTTTGGCTTGCAAGCCTCCCCCTTTTTCCTCCAAACATAACAATGGTCATTATGGCCAAACAGTTCTATTTTTGTTTCATCAGACCAGAGGACATTTTTCCAAAAAGTAAAATTTTTTGTCCCCATGTGCAGTTGCAAACTGTAGTCTGGCTTTTTTTATGGCGGTTTTGGAGCAGTACCTTCTTCCTTGCTGTGCGGCCTTTCAGGTTATGTCGATATAGGACTCGTTTTACTGTGAATATAGATACTTTTGTACCTGTTTCCTCCAGCATCTTCACAAGGTCCTTTGCTGTTGTTCTGGGATTGATTGGCACTTTTTGCACCAAAGTACGTTCATCTCTAGGAGACAGAACACTTTTCCTTCCTGAGAGGTATTTATTTTTTTAACCTTTATTTTACTAGGCAAGTCAGTTCAGGACAAATTATTATTTTCAATGACGGGGGCAGAACGACAGATTTGTACCTTGTCAGCTCCGGGATTTGAACTGGCAACCTTCCGGTTACTAGTCCAACACTCTACCCTGCCGCCCCAAGTGACAGCCCATGGAGTTTATTCTTGCGTACTATTGTTTGTACAGACGAACGTGGTACCTTCAGGCGTTTGGAAATTGCTCCCAATGATGAATCGGACTTGTGGAGGTCTAAAAAAGAAATTCTGAGGTCTTGGCTGATTTCATTTGATTTTCCCATTATGTCAAACAAAGAGGCACAGAGTTTGAAGGTAGGCCTTGAAATCAGAAGCTTCTAAAGCCATGACATAATTTTCTGGAATTTTCCAAGCTGTTTAAAGGCACATTCAACTTAGTGTATGTAAACTTCTGACCCACTGGAATTGTGATGCAGTGAATTGTAACTGAAATAATCTATCTGTAAACAATTGTTGGAAAACCGACTTGCCAAAACTATATTTTGTTAACAAGAAATTTGTGGAGTGTTTGAAAAACGAGTTTTAATGACTCCAACCTAAGTGTATGTAACCTTCCGACTTCACCTGTATGTGACATTAAGGACATTTTTACTCCTGAACTTTAGGCTTGTCATAACAAGAATAGGGGTTGAATAGTTATTGACTCAAGACATTTCAGCTTTTCATTTTACTTTTTCAAAAACATCATTCCACTTTGACATTATGGGAGTATTGTGTGTGGGCCAATGACAAAAAAAATCACAATTCAATACATTTACCATTCAGGCTGTAACACAACAAAATGTGGAAAAAGACGAGGGGTGTGAAGGCACTGTAGCTCGCTAGTCCAATCAGGCAATTACAACCTAGCGAGCTAACTTGCTAGTTAGCTACTGTAGCCAGACTTATGTAGAATATTGTTGACAATTAGGGACTGTGTTGCAACAGGCTCTGGATTGGCAGGTCTGTCACCTCAAGATAGAATGAAGTTGAAGATGCAGGAGAAAGCCAAGAAAAAAACTGCTGAAAAATATACTGTCGAACAACTATTGGAGAAGGTAGGACACACACACACACACTCCAGACATACTCTCTCTTTCTCCTATTTCAGATGGAGTCAGGAGTGTACGGACAGTTTGGAGTTTGCCACACGCTGTACACTAACATATGTGTTGTGTTTCAGACGGAGGAGTGTATGGACAGTTTGGAGTTTGAGATGGCGGGGAGGTTCTGTCAGCGAGCACTAGAGGTGGAGCCTGACAACCTCCTTACCCTGGACCTGCTAGGACACATCCACTCTGAACTGGGAGACACACAGAGGGCCAAGGAAATATCCTTCAGTGTGTGTGTGTATGGTGTTTGCATGCATCTCTCTGTGCATGTGTGTGTTGTGCAAATGCACATGTGTGTGTGTTCCTTAACCCCAGCTCTAAGTGTTTCTGCATGCAGTGCAGTTGAGTCCTGAAGAAGGTCATAGTAAATACATGTCTCTAGGGCAGATACACACAGGCCAGGAGGCTGTGCAGTACTACACCAAAGGAGTACAGATACTACTGTGTATGCTGGAGAAACACGCACAAGCCACAGTGAGTATACGCACACACACTCATGGGATCTTGTTGAATGCATGTCTAACACAGAACACTAGGAGGAGCTGTTTCTTCAGTCTGAACACTTCTACTGACTGTGTCACAAACTGACTGTATCATAAACTGACTATCACAAACTGGCAGCCAGAGATGCTGAATACTTCTACCTCAACCATCTCCCTGTCACCCCAGGCAGGAGCAGGAGCTGAGGCAGCAGCCTCTCCACTCCAGGACTCGGGGTCAGAGATCCCGATTGCCAGACACGTGTGTGTGGCCTACTGTTCTGTGGCAGAGATCTACTTCACTGACCTCTGGTAACACAAAAATCATATATACATTTTTGTTACCTGAAAGGCCTGTTGTGTATTGAATTCACAGATTTGTGTGTGTTTGTGTGTAGTATGGAGGAGAGGGCAGGAGATCAGTGTCGAGAGGCCATAGAACGAGCGCTGACCTATCAGCCTGATAACCCAGAGGCTCTACAGCTGATGGCCAGCTACCTGTTCAGTACAGAGAAGAACCAGGTCAGTACACGCGCACACACACACACACACACACACACACACACTGTATGACTATAAATCAGAGGGCAGGTATGTCTCACGCGAAGTTATCATCTTGTTAAAGCAGCGATCAGAGTTAATTCATGTGAGAAAATGGAATAATATGCCATTAATTTGATGAGCTAGGAACACACACACACATTAATAAGTTTATGACAGATATTAATGCAGTTATTAATTAGTTATGAAGCAGATACATTTGGACACAGGGATCACATCTGACAAAGAGAGGAGGAGGGAAGATGGGGGGAGAGAAAGAACAAAAGAAAGTGATGAGGGGAGACAGAAAAATGGTCTTTAACTGAACAATCAGAGCATTTGCCGTTGTCATACAATTTTATGATAATCTGCTAGTCCTAGCACTGCAATGAGACAGGCCTCCAATTCTTCAGAGAGCCTTAATCTTTAGGGAGTAACAATAACAGCAAGCTAAGGATATACTCCTAAATGACTTACATTTCAAAGAGAGGACAAGTTTAGGAATACTGCAGCTTTTCTCAAGGTTACTTTTGTAAATATCTCCTCCAGCCACCAGATGGCACTGTGGATCTAACCAGATGGAGTTGATTTGACAGTTGTGTGTAACCTTGACTTAACTCGGCAAATCAGTCAAGAACAAATTCTTATTTACAATGACGGCCATCAATTGTGCGCAGCCCTATGGGACTCCCAATCACGGCCGGATGTGATGCAGCCTGGATCAGGGGAGCAGATGTCAGATTTTGTGTGTGTGTGGTGTGTGTGTGTGTGTGTGTGTGTGTGTGTGCGCGCGCGCGTGTGTGTAGGAGGGGAAGGAGTACCTGATGAGGAGTGTGGATGCGTGGCTACCTGCCCTGAAACAGAGTGAAGCTCCACCCAGCAGAGAGGACATAGAGGAGGAACACACACAGGTGAGAGACTTATTACCCCCCCCCCACACACACACACACATACACACACACACACAAGCGAGTCAGACAACCCAGAGCATAAAAGCCAAGTCAGAGGGCCAACTTATCGCTCTGTTTGTGTGACTTTGTGTGTGTCTGTGTGAGAGCAATTGTGTTTGTGTGTGTGTCTGTGTCTAACTCTTTTTGTTCCCTTTCCAGAGTGACATCCCACCATATGAATCCCGCATCACCACGGCCAAACTCCTCATAGAGGCAGAAGAGTACGAGGTAAGAGTATGTGTGTGTAGGATGAGTTTTCTCTGTGAAAAGAACAGTGCTCTGTATTCTTTATCTTTGCCAGAGATCATCTTCAATAATAGAGGAGTGGTCTTTACCCAGAGAGAGAGGTAAACGGAGAGAGGAACAGCTTTAGAAAAGATCTGGAGGGAGAGGGGTAGAAAGGTGTGTGTCTGACACATTGTTTGTCTTCATCCTCGTGCATGTGTCAGCAAGCCACACTGAATACATACTCTGCATCTATTGAGGAATCAGAAACAATTGAGGTGGAGATGAGGATGAAGATTGTTTCCAGGCTCACAGCATTCACCACGATAACAACAAGATGGAAGCAGCAGATAACTGGAGAACAGGAGATGCAGGACAAGATTACTCGGATCTAGAGTAACTGAGACTATTTTAGTCCTCTATTGTTAAAAAAAATGTGATTCTGTGTTGTTTCCACACAGCAGTGGTAAACCCAGAGGCAAGTCATTAACATCGCAGTTTTCAACTCTAAACAACAACAACATTCTAACTCATAAATTACACACACACATCGGAATCGAATAGGGAATCCGTTGTTAAACAGCAGACAATAAGCATTTGACCCTAGTAGAGCAGAGGGAACGAGGGAAGGAAATGGCGGAGAGGAAGACGGTGGTTATAACCAGGGTCAAATATAATTAGCAGAGGCTACGAATACGGATTTCTCACCCACATCCAGCCCCTCTGGAAACTCTTTTCTCATAACTATGGATGTGAATGTTCTGCACATGTTATTTTACACATTCAAGTTTTTCTCTTTACTGTACGCTTTACTCACCCTCTTCTGAACCCTTAACCAATTTGATATTTCTGAACAGCTTAAATAAAAGTATGTGGACACCTTCAAATCAGTGGATTCGGCTATTTCAGCCACACACGTTGCTGACAGGTGTATAAAATTGAGCACAAGGTCAAATTTATTTATATAGCCCGTCTTACATCAGCTGATATCTCAAAGTGCTGTACAGAAACCCAGCCTAAAAATCCAAACAGCAAGCAATGCAGGTGTCGAAGCACGGTGGCTAGGAAAAACTCCCTAGAAAGGCCAAAACCTAGGAGGAATCCTAGAGAGGAACCAGGCTATGAGGGGTGGCCAGTCGTCTTCTGGCTGTGCCGGGTGGAGATTTGAACATCTTGGCCATGTTCTGTTATAATGTTCATAAATGACCAGCATGGTCAAATAATAATAATCAAAGTAGTTGTCGAGGGTGCAGCAAGCCAGCACCTCAGGAGTAAATGTCAGTTGGCTTTTCATAGCCGATCATTAAGAGTATCTCTACCACTCCTGCTGTCTCTAGAGAGTTGAAAACAGCAGGTCTGGGACAGATAGCACGTCCGGTGAACAGGTCAGGATTCCATAGCCGCAGGCAGAACAGTTGAAACTGGAGCAGCAGCATGGCTCAGGTCCTCCGAGAGAGAGAAAGAAAGAGAGAATTAGAGCTAGCAATACTTAAATTCACACAGATCACCGGATAACACCGGAGAAGTACCCCAGATATAACAAACTGACCCTAGCCCCCCGACACATAAACTACTGCAGCATAAATACTGGAGGCTGAGACAGGAGGGGTTAGGAGACACTGTGGCCCCATCTGATGATACAGGGCCAAACAGGAAGGATATAACCCCACCCACTTTGCCAAAGCACAGCCCCCACACCACTAGAGGGATATCTTCAACCACCAACTTACCATCCTGAGACAAGGCCGAGTATAGCCCACTAAGATATCCGCCACGGCACAACCCAAGGGGGTCTACATTGGCCGTAGAATGTCCTTACTGAAGAGCTCAGTGACTTTCAACATGGCACCGTCATAGGATGCCACCTTCAACATGGCACCTTCAACATGTCACTAGAGCTGCCTTGGTCAACTGTAAGTGCTGTTATTGTGAAGTAGAAGGAACAAGAACTGCTCAGCCGCAAAGTGGTAGGCCACACAAGCTCACAGAACGGGACCGCCGAGTGCTGAAGCACAAAGTGTGTAAAAATCATCTGTCCTCGGTTGCAACACTCGCAACTGAGTTCCAAACTGCCATGGAAGCAACGTCAGCACTATAACTGTTTGTTGGGAGCTTCGTGAAATGGGTTTCCATTGCTGAGCAGCCGCACACAAGCATAAGATCACTATGTGCAATGCCAAGCGTCGGCTGGAGTGGTGTAAAGCTCGCCGCCATTTGGCTCTGGAGCAGTGGAAACGTGTTCTCTGGAGTGCAGAATCTCGCTTCACCATCTGGCAGTCAGATGGACTAATCTAGGTTTGGCTGATGCCAGGAGAACGCTACCTGCCCAAATTCATAGTGCCAACTGTACATTTGGTGGAGGAGGAATAATGGTCTGGGGCTGTTTTTCATGGTTTGAACCCTTAGTTCCATTGAAAAGTCAAGGTATTGGAGTGGCCATCACAAAGTCCTGACCTCAATCCTATAGACATTTTGTGGGCAGAACTGAAAAAGCATGTGCGAGTAAGGAGGCCTACAAACCTGACTCAGTTACACCAGCTCTGTCAGGAGGAATGGGCCTAAATTCACCAAACTTATTGTGGGAAGCTTGTGGAATGCTACCCGAAACGTTTGAACCAAGTTAAACAATTTGAAGGCAATGCTACCAAATACTAATTGAGTGTATGTAAACTTCTGATCCTCTGGGAATGTGATGAAAGAAATAAAAGCTGAACTAAATCATTCCCTCTACTATTATTCTGACATTTCACATTCTTAAAATAAAGTGGTGATCCTAACTGACCTAAAACAGGGAATCTTTACTCGGATTAAATCTCAGGAATTGTGAAAAACTGAGTTTAAAAGTATTTGGCTAAGGTGTATGTAAACTTCTGACAATTATTTGTTAACAAAAAATCAAGACCTAGAATTGCCTTTGGTGTATCCCACAAAAAAGGTTCACTGTTATAAGCTAACTCTTTTTGAATTTAAGCCAGGGAATTTGGGGAATTTTGCTTAACTTCGGAAACCAGGAAGTTTCAGACCCTTTGCAACCCTAGTCCCCTGCACAAGGTGTACCTGTGTAATAATCATGCTGTTTAATCAGATTATTGATATGCCACACCTGTCAGGTTGATGGATTATCTTGACAAAGGATAAAAGGCTCACTAACGGATGTAAACGAATTTGTGCACAAAGTTTGAGAGAAATAAGCATTTTGTGCGTATGGAACATTAATGGGAACTTTTATTTCTATCACATTACAATATTTTGTTCAGTGTATATGAAGGCTTGTCTGTTTTATCGTATGTTACCATAGCAGAAGAAAAATGTAGTCTACACGTTGCATTGGAGTGATGTTAAAGGCCCAGTGCAGTCAAAACGTGATTTCAGTTGTTTTTTATAAACATTCGACCAGTTTATTAGGCACGTCAGTCTAGTACTGGGTTGGATCCCTCTTTGCCCCCAGAACAGCCTGAATTATTTGGGCCATGAACATGTTGCTCAATTGGTATCAAGGAACCTAACTTGTGCAAGGAAAACATTCCCCACGCCATTACAACACCCCCACCACCAGCCTTTGCTGTTGACGTTAGGCACAATTGGGCCATGGATTCGTGCTGCTTCCACCAAATTCTGAATTTGTCGGACCAGGCAATGTTTTACCACTCCTCAATTGTCCAGTGTTGGTGATCGCGTGCCCACTGGAGCCGCTTCTTCTTGTTTTTAACTGATAGGAGTGGAACCCAGTGTGGTCGTCTGCTGCAATAGCCCATCCGTGACAAGGACCGACGAGTTGTGCATTCTGAGATGCCATTCTACACACCACTGTTGTACTGTGCCGTTATTTGCCTGTTTGTGGCCCGCCTGTTAGCTTGCAAGATTCTTGCCGTTCTCCTTCGACCTCTCATCAATAAGCTGTTTTCGCCCACAGGACTGCCCCTGAAAAAAAAAAAAAATTGTTTGTCGCACCATTTTCTGTAAATCGTAGACACTATTGTGCATGAAAAGCCCAGGATGCCGGTAGTTTCCAAGATCCTGGAACCGGCGCTCAGTCACTTACGTCACTCATTTTTTCCATTCTAACGTTCAATCGCACAGTAACTGAATGCCTCAATGCCTGTCTGCGTGCTTTATATAGCAAACCACAGCCACATGACTCACTGTCTGTAGGAGTGAACCATTTCACAATTTTTGTGAATGGGTGGTGTACCTAAATAAAATGGCCACTAAGTGTATATTTCCACACTATAATAATCCTGTGAAATTGTGAAAATTATCATAATGCCCTTTTAGTGTAAGAGCTGTTTGAAAAGACCACCTAAAGTATCAGCCTGTTTTGGTGGGATGCAGTTTCGGCCTACTTGGTGACATCACCAGGATGTAAATGAGTTAATAGACCAATAAGAGTTCCAAACCTTGCTGCCAATAACAGCTAGTTTTCAGTTTTCCCCTCCCCACTCAGACCAGTCCTAGCTAAATTCTTGCTTGAAAACCTCCTCTTTTCTAAGAAGCTAATTTAGTTTGTTTTCAATTAAGATGGTCAAAAATAATCACAGTAAGGTACTTAATTGTTACCCAGAAATGATTTGATATTGATATGAAAAATAAATAAAAATGCTGCATTGGACATTTAGGTCAATGCCAAGTATCAAATGAATCACTTTGTTTTTCACTCATACGACAGGAGGTTACAAAGGTACAGGAGTCTGATGTGAACAGACACTTCAGACACACAAGCATGCTCACGGGTACACACACACAGAGAGAGAGAGAGAGAGAGAGAGTTATAAATGAGCTACTCCCAGGAGGGCGGTTTCTAACTGGTCCTGAAGCAAAGGGGACGACACGTTTCGTGTGTGTATTTGTTGTTGCTGTTGAGTAATCTGCAGGCAACGTTACTAAACAGAATCATTTTACCAGAGTGCAGTGCAAGGATAGGGACAAGACAAATGACTATAACAGTCTGGGGGGCTGTCTCACACACACACACACACACGCCGTTTCAGAGACAGAGATGCAGGAAAACCAAAGCAACTGTGAATGACAATCAGTGTATTTCAACTAAGTGAATAATGTAGGAGGTACATGTATATAAAGAACATATAAACAGGTGAACGTTCACACAGAAAGGATATTTTGTCCTTGCAAGAGGTAGTGTCATGACAGCCAGTCTTAGAGTTGAGTTGTTGTTGTTGTCATCAGTGGAATGTCTGTCTATCTGTTGTGAGTCTGTTTTCTTGTAAGCCGTTACTCAGTGATTGGCTCCTTGGAGGTCTGGAACTAACACCGATAGTTGGGTATTTAACTACATCGGCTAAATAGTTTATTGATCAACCTCAGCGCTAATACAAAACATGTACTCTGTAGACCATCAGGAATGAGATGTTGATTTCCCTCTAATCAGAATGTGTTAATTAATAAAACGTAATACCTCTCAGCAGGTAATCAGCCCCACAATGAATCAACACACACATCCTCCGTCTCTTGCATGCACAAGTGATGATAAAAAGTGGAAGAGGGATGAAGAAAATGGGACAGGTGAAACTCTTTGAAGAGAAAGAGATGCGTGAGATTGTGTACACTGGGGAGGGGTAAGGTGAACTAGTCTGGAATCATCAGGACAGGAGGGCGTGGACTGGTGATCAGGTCCATTGATGAGGACTAGCTATTGACCATGACCAGTTCTGTATCGGTTGTTGAGTTCAAGGAGTATTGAACAGGAGGGATATTGACAGATTATTGATAGTAATCATGAGATTAGCTTCATTGTGTATTGATGACTGTGTAAGCTGTCTTGTTGCTATTGACGACCGTGTCTACGGAACACTGGGTTTTTGAGTCTGATCAGACTCTGATCACATCCATTGATTAGGGTGGCAGAGAGAGCGAGATGTTTGTGACAGGAAACACCTCGCTCTCTGCCTCCACACACATAGCGACTCAGGCTAGGAGCAGGATGTGCTTAATGTATAATGAACAATGGAAATGATGGTTTGTGTGTTTTTATGATTTCTCTCTCAGACAGCAGTAGATGTGTTGGAGGGTCTACTAGAGGAAGATGACGAGGTGGTGCAGGTGAGTCATGATGTCATTTTTAAAATGTATTTTTATTTTTTACAATAAGAAACATACAAATGATAGCATACAGACCTACACAAACATCAACAGCATCACCCCTGCCCAGACCCACCTGCTCACACCCCCGTCTCCAGCACTCGCATCACTCTCTCCGCCACATGGCATCAGAGTGCACCATTTTGTTTCTGTCGCCCACGCACTTTCAACATTGATACAATAAAGCATTTTATATGAAACTTGGGGCGGCAGGTAACCTGGCAGGTAGGGGTGTTAGGCCAGTAACAGAGAGGTTGCTAGATCGAATCCCAGAGCTGACAAGGTAAAAAATATTTTGTTCTACCCCTGAGCAAGGCAGTTAACCCACTGTTCCCTGGGCGCCGATGATGTTGATTAAGGCAGCCCCCCCCCCCACCTTTCTGATTCAGAGGGGTTGGGTTAAATGCGGAAGACACATTTCAGTTGAATACATTCATTTGTACAACTGGTGTCCTTTGACAGCTCTTTGGTCTTGGCCATAGTGGAGTTTGGAGTGTGACTGTTTGAGGTTGTGGACAGGTGTCTTTTATACGGATAACAAGTTCAAAAAGGTGCCATTAATACAGGTAACGAGTGGAGGACAGAGGAGCCTCTTAAAGAAGGAGTTACAGGTCTGTGAGAGCCAGAAATCTTGCTTGTTTGTAGGTGGCCAAATACTTATTTTCCACCATAATTTGCAAATAAATTCATAAAAAATCCTACAATGTGATATTCTGGATTTTTTTTCTCATTTTGTCAGTCATACTTGAAGTGTACCTATGATGAAAATTACAGGCCTCTCATCTTTGTAAGTGGGAGAACTTGCACAATTGGTGGCTGACTAAATACTTTTTTGCCCCACTGTATTTGAAAATATCTACATTGGTCAGTTCAAAATTTCTTTTGAATTCTGTCATGGAAATACATGTATTTCCTATTACCAAGTAGTTTATTGTATTATGAAAAGCTATCCAAGGATTGTTCCATAAGGTTATGTTTTTAGGAAGTGATTGGTCCTTGAAGAATATGTTACATTTTCTTCCATATTGTTAGTGTTCTTAACTATGAAGTTGTTAATGTTTTTAGCTTTATCCTTTGTAAATAGACATGTGAAAAGATTCTGGGCTAGTTTTCTTTTCTGTGTGTGAAGTGAGCAGGAGACACACCTGCAGCCTCCGTTCAGTTCTCTCTGCTCCTGAGCCATATTAGTATTCTTTGCAAGAGGTGTGTGTGTGAGATGATCTAACCTCAGTGTGCTCATTCTTTCTCACCCTTCCTCCTACACACCTCGGCTGACAGATTGAGAGCAGTCACTTGCTCAACCTTTGAACTCATTCAGGAGACATCTGCTCTAAGCAGAAACACTCACACACGCACACACACACACACACACACACACACACACACACACACACACACACACACACACACACACAGAGAGAGTTTGAACTCCTATGAATATACAGTAAAGTGTTTGTTTTGTCAGTAGTGTTCTCGAGCGCCATCGGAATAACACAACCTAAACCCTCTACCCACAGCAGCTCAAACTGTTTTGTGCCAACCATTCTTTTTGTAAGTCACCCACCTCGGTAACTCATGCATTGTTAATGGAGCCAAACAGCTGCCAGTAGTCAAGGTGGTGGTACCTAACTAACTCCCTGTACAATGTAGTACTTTGTCAACGGGTTTGGGAAACTTGGAATTCTGACTCTAAGTCGACCTTTACGTAGACCTTGTTAAAACTATTAAAACTCTCTAGAACCAGATGGTATCTGTGACTGTTGTCTCGTCCAAGAGGACTGATTGACACCTCCTTACTGTAGACTTATCATTAAGAGAGTAACGTGTGGGTGTTGTGTGGATTCTCTTGAAGTTCTTAATTAGCTGTCTCGTTAATTTGCTGAGACGAGTGGTGGGTGTGCTCATGAAGAGTGTGTGTGTGCTTAGTTTAATACATCCATAAATACGAGCAAAACAGACCATATTTCATAAACACTTTCAAAGAGACTTATACTAATGGAGTTTCTTTTGAGGAAGCAAAGACATTCTGATTGAAGTAACAACCCAGATCTAGACACACACACACATGCACACACAGGTCAGTGCGTGTATTCAAACCGCTATGCTCAACTTAAGTTACAGAGTTGTAGATCCGGTCATGAAGAGGATGCTTCTAATAATTGTATAATCATTCAAAAGGCATAAAGTTATGTTCAACCTTCAAGCCTCTCGTCTTCATGAGTGTGTGCGTGCATGCATGGGTCTGCTGATAGAGGTGGAGGTCGCTGTTTTCTGCTGTAAAATGAATAGTACATGAGGGGAATGTTAATGTCCTGCTTCTGCAAGAAGTGTGGGTGGCTGATCCTTGTCCTCAGATGAGACACACACCCACACACACGTTTCTAAAGTACAAGTGTGCTGTAGGTGGAAGGATGAGGGTAAACTATGTAGGGTGTGTTTAATGTGGATGTGTACAGTATTGGTATGAGGGAGAGAGAATACAACAGGTAGTTGAGAGGAGAGAAGGAATGGAATGTGTGTAGCTGTGTTTTGTCCTTTAGTCTGTAAGTGGTGTGTGTGTGTGTGTGTGTGTGTGACAGCGCTTTCAGATTGGCGTGTGGAGACGAAAGTTTGCGAAGACAAACTGCAGCAGCACAGGCCCAGCTTGTTACCATAGTGGCAGCTCATGAGGATGCTGTGAGCATTTCAATAAGTGCCTCCGGTGTGTGCGTGTGTGTTAAGCCTGTTTGTCACAGTTCCAAGTACAGATTTCATGTGGACTAGACCGTTAAATGTGTTTCCCCTGCCATAGCTGAGCTCACTTAATAAAACATATTTCTTTCTCTCTCTCTCACAGGTGTGGTATCTCTCAGGCTGGGTTTGTTACCTACAGATGGAGGAGAGAGGAAGGGAGGAGAGAGAAGAGAGCGATGAGGAGAGGGAGGAGCGTGAAGCGTTGAAGGAGGCAGCCAGATCTTACCTGACCAAAGCCAAGAAGGTAAACACACACACACACACACACACACACACACACACACACACACACTGATGAGGCTTATTGATGTAAGTCTGTTTGGTTGATATTGTACTGTCAGCTTGTACAGTCAGTAATACACATGTATGTTACAGAGCTTCACTGCTGGCAGTTAATCTGAAATTTTAGCCCTATCTTCATTGTTTTCTTACCTCGGAGTTATGTGTCGGTCTTAGAATTTTGTGTGTTTTTGTGTATGTGGTGTGGATGTATTTAACTATACTTGTGGAGACCAAAAGTCCCCACGAATAGTAAACAAACAAAAGTGGTTTAGGGTTAATGTTAGAATTAGGGTTAGGAGCTAGAGTTCATTTTTAAGGTAAGGGTTATTAGGTATTGGGGTTATGGTTAAGGGTTAGGGAAATAGGATTTTGAATGGGACTGAATTGTGTCCCCACAAGGTTATCTATACAAGACCTGTGTGTTTTAGTTATGCGCGGGTCAGCTGTTTGTTCAACTGCCCACAATTGCTAATAACCCATCCGCAACCGCCAAACTATGTGCAAACGCCAAACTATGTGCAAACGCCAAACTATGTGCAACCGCCAAACTATGTGCAACCGCCAAACTATGTGCAACCGCCAAACTATGTGCAAACGCCAAACTATGTGCAACCGCCAAACTATGTGCAAACGCCAAACTATGTGCAACCGCCAAACTATGTACAATACATTCATTAAACATAAGAATGAGTGTGAGTTGTTGTCACAACCCGGCTCGTGGGAAGTGACAAAGAGCTCTTATAGGACCAGAACACAAATAATAATATAATAATAATCAATCATTTTTTATCTATATTTAACCATCTTACATATAAAACCTTGTTCATTGAAAATTGTGAATAACTCACCACAGCTTAATGAGAAGGGTGTGCTTGAAAGGATGCACATAACTCTGCAATGTTGGTTTGTATTGGAGAGAGTCTCAGTCTTAAATCATTTTCCACACACAGTCTGTGCCTGTATTTAGTTTTCATGCTAGTGAGAGCTGAGAATCAACTCTTCCATAGGTATGTGGTTGCAAAGAGTATCAGTGTCTTAACAGAGCGATTTGCCAAGGCAGGATCTGGCAGTGGCTTCTGATTTAAATAACATTTTCACAGAACCGCATGTTGCAATTTTGATTAAGCGCTCTTGTTCAGATATCGGTAAGTGGACTGGAGGCAGGGCATGTAAGGGATAACGAATCCAGTTGTTTGTGTCATCCGTTTAGGGAAAGTACCTGCGTAATTGTGCACCCAACTCACTCAGGTGCTTCGCTATATCACATTTGACATTGTCCGTAAGCTTGAGTTCATTTGCGCACACAAAATCATAAAATGATGGAAAGAGCTGTGTGTTGTCCTTGTTAATGCAGACAGAGAAGAGCTCCAACTTCTTAATCAAAGCCTCAATTTTGTCCCGCACATAGTTTGTATATAGTTGCTGAGAGTCCCTGTAATCCTAGATTTAGATCATTCAGACGAGAAAAAACATCACCCAGATAGGCCAGTCGTTTGAGAAACTCGTCATCATGCAAGCGGTCGGACAAGTGAAAATTATGGCCAGTGAAGAACTTTAAGCTCGTCTCTCTCAAAAAAAAAAAAAAACATGTCAATACTTTGCCCCTTGATAACCAGTGCACTTCTGTATTTTGTAAAAGCGTTACATGGTCGCTGCCCATATCATTGCATAGTGTAGAAAATACACACTTGTTCAGGGTCCTTGCTTTAACAAAGTTAACCATTTTCACTGTAGTGTCCAAAACGTCTTTCAAGCGGTCAGGCATTCCCTTGGCAGCAAGAGCCTCTCGGTGGATGCTGCAGTGTACCCAAGTGGCATCGGGAGCCAATGCTTGCACGCGTTACCACTGCACTATGTCTCCCTGTCATGGCTTTTGCGCCATCAGTACAGATACCAACATGAGCAGCAGCTACTTTTGGCTTCATAGTTGAAGTGTACCTATGATGAAAATTACAGGCCTCATCTTTTTAAGTGGGAGAACTTGCACAATTGGTGGCTGACTAAATACTTTGTTGCCCCACTGAATGTGTGTATACATACATACATACATACATACATACATACATACATACATACAGTGCCTTGCGAAAATATTCGGCCCCCTTGAACTTTGCGACCTTTTGCCACATTTCAGGCTTCAAACATAAAGATATAAAACTGTATTTTTTTGTGAAGAATCAACAACAAGTGGGACACAATCATGAAGTGGAACGACATTTATTGGATATTTCAAACTTTTTTTAACAAATCAAAAACTGAAAAATTGGGCGTGCAAAATTATTCAGCCCCTTTACTTTCAGTGCAGCAAACTCTCTCCAGAAGTTCAGTGAGGATCTCTGAATGATCCAATGTTGACCTAAATGACTAATGATGATAAATACAATCCACCTGTGTGTAAACAAGTCTCCGTATAAATGCACCTACACTGTGATAGTCTCAGAGGTCCGTTAAAAGCGCAGAGAGCATCATGAAGAACAAGGAACACACCAGGCAGGTCCGAGATACTGTTGTGAAGAAGTTTAAAGCCGGATTTGGATACAAAAAGATTTCCCAAGCTTTAAACATCCCAAGGAGCACTGTGCAAGCGATAATATTGAAATGGAAGGAGTATCAGACCACTGCAAATCTACCAAGACCTGGCCGTCCCTCTAAACTTTCAGCTCATACAAGGAGAAGACTGATCAGAGATGCAGCCAAGAGGCCCATGATCACTCTGGATTAACTGCAGAGATCTACAGCTGAGGTGGGACACTCTGTCCATAGGACAACAATCAGTCGTATATTGCACAAATCTGGCATTTATGGAAGAGTGGCAAGAAAGCCATTTCTTATAGATATCCATAAAAAGTGTCGTTTACAGTTTGCCACAAGCCACCTGGGAGACACACCAAACATGTGGAAGAAGGTGCTCTGGTCAGATGAAACCAAAATGGAACTTTTTTGGCAACAATGCAAAACGTTATGTTTGGCGTAAAAGCAACACAGCTCATCACCCTGAACACACTGTCAAACATGGTGGTGGCAGCATCATGGTTTGGGCCTGCTTTTCTTCAGCAGGGACAGGGAAGATGGTTAAAATTGATGGGAAGATGGATGGAGCCAAATACAGGACCATTCTGGAAGAAAACCTGATGGAGTCTGCAAAAGACCTGAGACTGGGACGGAGATGTGTCTTCCAACAAGACAATGATCCAAAACATAAAGCAAAATCTACAATGGAATGGTTCAAAAATAAACATATCCAGGTGTTAGAATGGCCAAGTCAAAGTCCAGACCTGAATCCAATCGAGAATCTGTGGAAAGAACTGAAAACTGCTGTTCACAAATGCTCTCCATCCAACCTCACTGAGCTCGAGCTGTTTTGCGAGGAGGAATGGGAAAAAATGTCTGTCTCTCGATGTGCAAAACTGATAGAGACATACCCCAAGCGACTTACAGCTGTAATCGCAGCAAAAGGTGGCGCTACAAAGTATTAACTTAAGGGGGCTGAATAATTTTGCACGCCCAATTTTTCAGTTTTTGATTTGTTAAAAAAGTTTGAAATATCCAATAAATGTCGTTCCACTTCATGATTGTGTCCCACTTGTTGTTGATTCTTCACAAAAAAATACAGTTTTATATCTTTATGTTTGAAGCCTGAAATGTGGCAAAAGGTCGCAAAGTTCAAGGGGGACGAATACTTTCGCAAGGCACTGTACATACATACAGTTGAAGTCGGAAGTTTACATTCACTTAGGTTGGAGTCATTAAAACTAGTTTTTCAACCACTCCCCAAATTTCTTGTTGACAAACTAGTTTTGGCTAGTCGGTTAGGACATCTACTTCGTGCATGACACAAGAAATCTTCCCAACAATTGTTTACAAACAGATAATTTCACTTATAACTAACTGTATCACAATTCCAGTGGGTCAGAAGTTTACATACACTAAGTTGACTGTGCCTTTAAACAGCTTGGAAAATTCCAGAAAATTATGTCATGGCGTTAGATGCTTCTGGTAGGCCAATTGACATAATTTAAGTCAATTGGAGGTGTACCTATGGATGTATTTCAAGGCCTACCTTCAAACTCAGTGCCTCTTTGCTTGGCATCATGGGAAAATAAAATAAAAATCACCCAAGACCTCAGAAAACAAATTGTAGACCTCCACAAGTCTGGTTCATCCTTGGCAGCAATTTCCAAATGCCTGAAGGTATCACGCTCATCTGTACAAACAATAGTACGCAAGTATAAACACCATGGGACCACGCAGCCGTCATACCGCTCAGGAATGAGATGCGTTGTCTCCTAGAAATGAACGTACTTTGGTGTGAAAACTGCAAATCACTGCCAGAACAACAGCAAAGGGCCTTGTGAAGATGCTGGAGGAAACGGGTACAAAAGTATCTTTATCCCCAGTAAAACGAGTCCTATATTGACAAATCCTGAAAGGCCCTCCGCAAGGAAGAAGCCACTGCTCCAAAACCGCCATTAAAAAAAGCCAAGACAACAGTTTGTAACGGTACATGGGGACAAAGATTGTACTTTTTGGAGAAATGTCTTCTGGTCTGATGAAACAAAAATGGAACTGTTTGGACATAATGTTGTTATGTTTGGAGGGAAAAGGCTGGAGGCTTGCAAGCCGAAGAACACCATCCCAACCGTGAAGCACGGGGGTGGCAGCCCCATGTTGTGGGGGTGCTTTGCTGCAGGACGAACTGGTGCACTTCACAAAATAGATGGCATCATGAGGAAAGGAAATTGTGGATATATTGAAGCAACATCTCAAGACATCAGGAAGTTAAAGCTTGGTCGCAAATGGGTCTTCCAAATGGACAATGACCCCAAGCATTCTTCAAAAGTTGTGGCAAAATGGCTTAATGACAACAAAGTCAAGGTATTGACCTCAATCCTATAGAAAATGTGTGGGCAGAACTGAAAAAGCATGTGCGAGCAAGGAGGCCTACAAACCTGACTCAGGAGCTTTTCGCAGCTCTTCTCTTATTGAATTATATGCCGACATTGTCCTTTTTGCCTCAGTAGACCAACGTGAACTTTTTCTGCCAGTGTTCCCAAAAGCATTTGGCAATTGCTGTGTATTTGGCGCCTGTACAGTTAGGCCCTGAAGCTTAGGTTTACGCACTGACTTCAGATACAAATAATTAAACAAAAACCCCAATGTAACCTATAGTTATGAATTGCACAAGAATTATACATTTATATGATTTTTCTCTTTTCAACCCGCCCGCCTGCCACCCACCAGCCCTTAATCCACAAAATATTTCATGACCATAAACCTGCCCACCACGCGGATATAACTATGGGGACTGTGGGTTAGCGTCAACCCACGCGTTGCTAGTGTGTGTGTGTGTGTGTGTGTGTGTGTGTGTGTGTGTGTGTGTGTGTGTGTGTGTGTGTGTGTGTGTGTGTGTGAGAGTCTTCCCTCATAACAGACCACTGTTTGTGAGTGTGCTAATTATTAAAGTGTTCAGTCTCAGAGTTAGTCAGAAAACCTGAAAATGTTAATGAGGCCTAGTTCACACTGGCTTGTTTAGACACAAGTCCACTTCTAGCATACTTAATTATGTTGATAGCACTCTTTGTGTGAGTGTGCATATTTAATTACATTTTTGCATGTCTGTGCCTGTGTATGTGTCTGTGCACATTTGATTTATGTTTGTTAGAAATATCTCCATTATTCATTTCCCCTCTGATGAATGTGCTTCGCCACATTACTTCTAAAGAGACAGACCCTGATTTTCTTCGGCTCTTCGGTTTACAAGGGGGTTGGATGATGGCTGACCTTGGCACCCCTCCAACCTTCCCTCAACCCCTCTTAGAGGAGAGAAGAGGAGCTGTAAACTCATAGCTCCTTATAAAGCCACAAATGGCTGTATGCAATTTGTATGTTTGTCACTGGACACGGGCATGAACGCCATGCATACTGTACACACACACACACACACACACACACACACAGACAGGTAGTGGTGTGAACAGTACATGTCTTTGGCAATTTATCTCTCTCTAGGGGAGTCGTACACACACGTGCACACACAAGGGTTTCTGTTAGCTGACAATAGCTGGCTTTTGGAGTAAAATATATATATTTTTCAGCCTTTAAATAAATCTGTCCAACAAAGAAAAAGAATCCCATGGCAAAATATAGGTTTTTGGAAATACCAGTTGTTGTAAACATTTGACCACTCATGCTTAATGGTCTATAAGTTCATTTGCATAATTTAGTGGAATTAAATTGGTGCGCGTGTACGTTCGTTAGTCGCTATGTTTATCACATGCTCACAGCATACAGACACAGAACCTATTAGAGGAAAATATGTCAGACAGCATGAGAGCTACTGCTACAGCTTCTCAAACAGCTCATTAGTTGCTGCTGGAGTTGAACGTGCTTTTATAAGCCCAATCATTCTAAAACAATTCTAAATCCACGATTTAAAAAGAGCTAGGCCTACTATTTTTATTTCTCAACTGGTAAGCCTAATTGAAGCACGCTTCCCATTTGCCATTCAAGTGCATGTAGGCAACTTTAGGCAGGGTTCAGGGCGTCGCCCATCACTTTGCAATGAGCTGGAAGCCAGTATGCATTTTGAAACCTGAGCATTTTACTTCATATGATGAGACATGTCTTACCTTGCTTCAAAGTCAAATCCGACCGTAGAACTGGGGAGGCAATTATTTATTTCTTTGTCCAGTAGCCAAAGGCACAATCAGTCATATTAGCAACCCATGCTAGTCATATTAGCAACCCATGCTAGTTGTTGAATCTTTAAATCTCCCCTCTTTCTAAATTTCGACATTCTTACCTTGTCAGCTCAGGGATTCAATCTTGCAACTTTACGGTTAACTAGTCCAACGCTCTAACCACCTGCCTCAGGAGCCTGCCTGTTACGCGAATGCACTAAGAAGCCAAGGTAAGTAGCTAGCTAGCATTAAACTTATAAAAAACAATCAATCATAATCACTAGTTATAAACTACACATGGTTGATGATATTACTAGTTTATTTAGCGTGTCCTGCATTGCATATAGTCGATGCGGTGCACATTCGCGAAAAAGGATTGTCGTTGCTCCAACGTGTACCTAACCATAAACATCAATACCTTTCTTAAAATCAATACACAGAGGTATATATTTTTAAACCTGCATATTTAGCTAAAAGAAAGGTTAGCAGGCAATATTAACCAGGTGAAATTGTGTCACTTCTCTTGCGTTCATTGCACGCAGAATCAGGGTATATGCAACAGTTTGGGCCGCATGGCTCATTGCGAACTAATTTGCCAGAATTGTACATAATTATGACCTAACATTGAAGGTTGTGGAATGTAACAGCAATATTTAGACTTAGGGATGCCATCCGTTAGATAAAATACGTAATGGTTCTGTATTTCACTGAAAGAATTAACGTTTTATTTTCGAAATGATAGTTTCCGGATTCGACCATATTAATGACCTACTCTGTGTGTTATAATTAAGTCTATGATTTGATAGAGCAGTCTGACTGAGCGATGGTAGGCACCAGCAGGCTCGTAAGCATTCATTCAAACAGCACTTTCGTGCGTTTTGCCAGCAATGCTTCAAGCATTGCGCTGTTTATGCCTATCAACTGTTTAAGCCTATCAACTCCCGAGGTTAAGCTGGTGTAACCGATGTGAAATGTCTAGCTAGTTAGCGGGGTGCGCGCTAATAGCGTTTCAAACGTCACTCGCTCTGAGACTTGGAGTAGTTGTTCCCCTTGCTCTGCAAGGGCCCTGGATTTTGTGGAGCGATGGGTAACGCTGCTTCGAGGGTGGCTGTTGTCGATGTGTTCCTGGTTCGAGCCCAAGTAGGAGCAAGGAGAGGGATGGAAGCTATACTGTTACACTGGCAATACTAAAGTGCCTATAAGAACATTCAATAGTCAAAGGTATATGAAATACAAATCGTATAGAGAGAAATGGTCCTATAATTCCTATAATAACTACAACTTAAAACTTCTGGGAATATTGAAGACTCATGTTAAAAGGAACCACCAGCTTTCATATGTTCTCATGTTCTGAGCAAGGAACTTAAACATTAGCTTTCTTACATGGCACATATTGCACTTTTACTTTCTTCTCCAACACTTTGTTTTTGCATTATTTTAACCAAATTGAACATGTTTCATTATTTATTTGAGGCTAAATTGATTTTATTGATGTATTATATTAAGCTACAATAAGTGTTCATTCAGTATTGTTGTAATTGTCATTATTACAAATAAATAAATAAAAATCGGCCGATTTAATCGGTATCTGGTCCTCCAATAATCGGTATCGGCATCAGCGTTGAAAAATCATAGTCAGTCAACCTCTGTGGATAGTAGATTGACATAGGCTAGTGATTGTTCTGTTCGTTACTCATCTTGTTGGCTGAGAAAATGTATATGTGGCGGTTATTCTAACATCTTCAAATTGCTCATCGGAATTCGGTAAGCACACCGTTGCATTGTCGACTTGCGTGTTCTGAGTAACCATTATCTAAATGCGAGTTCTGTCATTCTGAGCACCGTGGGTGGACGCCCTAATCCGGTTACGCACCCAATGCATATAGGTCCGGTAAATCTCTCAAATGTCCGTGAAGTTAAAATTCCTAACAAAAACCCTGAAACACACACACACTATTAACACTTCACCACTCCTGGAGTTCACTCACTCTTTTCAACCACAGCATTAAAATGACATCACACACACACCCTCCAAGCCATTCATACCCTAAGGCATCGCCTCTAGCTCATCAAAGAGTAAAACGCTTGACCTCCACTTGCTCCTTCCCACACACACTCATTTATACACACACACATACACTCTTTTACTCCACGCACACAATGCTGCCGCTTTTTGTGATGTTTTCACTGTTGATTTCACCTCCTCTGCTGTTAACCATCCCTCAGCCTCTACTCCACCCGACACTCCACCTCTCACATCATTCCCTACCCTGCTCTCCTCGTCTCCTGAGAGTGGGTGTGGGTGTGTTTCTAGGTTGGAGTTTGAGCAGTGATCTGTCACACAGACAGGAAGGTTACTTGTGGAGCAGAGAGAGAAGGGGGGATGGAGAAGGTGAAGAAAGAGGGATGAATTAAGTTGTGTGGGTCAGGAGAAAAAGGTGAAGCATGGAGGGAGTGGAGACACAGCAGGAGAGATTTGTGGGAAGTTTGAGAGGAGCTGAGATAGGAGAGGGGGATTGTGATTTAGAGGCAGGTGTGGAGAAAGTCCTTGATCTCTATTAGTCACCCAAATAAAGAAAGTAAGTATATCATTCATTTTCCCTCAAGGGCACATCGACTCTCGCTTTCACAATTTCTGCTTCGCTTTTTATATGAGATATGTGCCATTTACTGTATGTACACTTAATCAACCTGAACCTCAGGATAATAGATAGGGATCTGAGGAGGGGAGAGAAAGAGGAAGGAGAGATCGAGAGAGGGTGAGATAGTTAGTGTTAATTTCCCTCCTCTCTCTTCACAGGTCAACACCCTCACCCCCTGTCACAACGGCTTAGGAAAGACGACACATTGGGGGGGGTCAGATGTGGCCAGATGTGCCTCAGAGACTCCAGACTTTGAGGGAAAGCTTCTTCTTCTCACACACAGAGAAAGACACACACTCTCACACATACACACCACACAGAGCAGCCAACCTGTGAAAGAAGGGAGGAAAACTTGCATTACTCTAAATGAGAAATGTGTTTAATTGATTGTGTGGCTTTGCTGAGCTCAGCACTCTTCTCTAATATATAACACAGTTAAATAAACAAACGGCTATCGCAATGAAAAATGATACTCTCCTGGCAGATGCGTTCCTCTTTCTGTATGAATATTCCATAAACGTCACAGCTTAAGGTGAATAAGTACATTTTATCGATACTCAAGTGATCAACTTGAAAATGAAGGACATCAACTGTCTCCAAATTAGCTCCTAGGGGGCCAAGCGTCTTCAGTCAGGGCCTACTGCTTGGTGACTGTTCCTGGGGCAACACCAACGCATGCACGTACGCGCACACAAACTATTTTGGCCGGGTTACACTGGCAGTGTGAAGGTGATCTGTTCCTTCTGCCGTTTGTACTTTGTGTGCGTGTGCACCTGCGTGCATGCCTGGATGAGACAGAATAATGCAGTTCAGCCCAGATTCTCAGACCTGCTTATCTCCCTCACTAGAGGAGAAGTTGTTTCGAGCAAAATGAATGTGTGTGTGCTCGTGCGTGTGCTGATTGCTGTGGTGGTGGGTTCCGTTCTGTTATCAGTCCAGTGCTTCCACTCAGGCAGAGAGTTTTATACACCGGGAAATCTACTGGTCCCGTCTACAGGGGGACCAGCTTTTGTTATGGTCCTGCTTCACAGCACATTTCAATGAGATAACAACAGCAATACTGTGTATGTGAAAGAGCGCAGAGAAATATCCTATACGCTTTCCTTGTTCTGCTGAGCCCAATACACCCAAGGAGGCATTTTTCACCTTAAGTCCTGGTGGAAACGTGCATGTATGTAACAAACTGTGTGTCTCTCTCTCTCCAGCTGTATGTGAAGTTGCACTGTGACGACGGACCCATACTGGAGCACATGGAGCAGCTGCTGGTGGAACTGGGGGGTGAGACAGGGGGGAGGAGGAGGAGACAGACCCTGCCCTGGATGAAGACTTTGAGCCCAGCAGTGACGATGAGGAAGAGGACGCCATGGAACATTGACCACACCCCTCTCTCTCTACCAGTGATCTAGTGGTAAAACAGTGGGTTAGTACACGCTGAGACGTTCGCAGTAAATAAAGTAACACTATGTTTTCAATGTCTTTTTCTGCGATAGGTGGGGAAATAAAAAAGTATGTAAACAGCGTTTAGACTGCATACCCCTCTCTACTTTTATAGTGCACTATTAACTCTGACATTAAATAAAGGTAAAGTTTATAAAAATGTAGTTTATAAAGACCTCTTACCTATCTCTGTACACCTCACAAACTAGACCCAGATGCAACACTTTGTTGGAAAGCAGTAGAGTTGCGAGTGCGACAGTCGATGGGCCCTTGAGAGAGGATGAATGGGCCCTTGAGTTTTCTCTGAATCTCTCTCTAGATATTGTCTGTATCGTGTTCTCAGAAGTGCCTTTCTGCTGTTCAACCCTGAGTTTCCCAGAATCATATGACCTCTCTCTCTGTCATATTAGTGCTGAATTGTTTTCCATATTAGAAAGGAGTGATTGACATGTCGACTCGAGCTTTGTTTCCATTGTCCTGGAAATAACCAGATAAAAAAACAACTTGAATAATGTTTTGAGAGAAAAAGACAAAGAACAATCTGCTTCTTTTTAAAAATTTGTGTTGTAATAATGAGGTGAATGTTTACTTCCCTTCATGACCCAGGCTCACTTTAGAAAGAGATTCCAATATGAATGTGACCTGCTAAAATAAAGAACTAACACAGAACAGATTCTGCAGTGTTGTAGAGTTCATGAGAGGAGTGAGCATTAAGAGATAGATTAAGTTTCAATGTCACATGCACAAGTACAGTGAAATGCCTTTCTCCCAAGCTCTAACCCCAACAATGGAGTAATCAATAACAAGGTAGAACAAAAACACAAGATATAACGATAAAGAAAATGATCAAGTCAGCACACTATATACAGTTCCAGTACCATATTTGCATATTAAGGGATACTGGATCGATAGTAGATACTGTATGGATTAGGGGTAAGCTGACTTGGCATCAGGATATATTATAAACAGTAGCAGCAGCGTATATGATGATTGAATGTGAGTGGGTGTGTGTAGTCAGTATAAATGTGTGTGTGTGCGCAAATTATGGAGTGAGTGTTTGTATTGTATGTGTTGGAGTGTAAGTGTGTAGGGCCATTGTGTGTGTGTGCATCGATAAGAATAAAATACAAGGGTCAAATAGTCCATGTAGCCATTTTGTTAGCTAACCAAAGAGAGAGGTGAGAGGAGTGACATATGAAGAGAGTGAGGGTTGAGAGATGGGTGTTGTACACACACACAACTCTCAAACACAATGTTTCTCTCAAGGACCTTTAAGGCTTTATAGAAGAAGAATGTAGGAAGAACGGGTTGAGACAGGTGAGTGTTATTCAGTTGTCCCCATAGGTGAACACTTTTTGGTTCCAGGTAATTCTTCTTCACAGAACATGCAACTTCTGTAAACTTCTGCCAAAATTAATGGGAAAACACCATTCTAAACAGTACAAATGATGCGTGTGGTTCCATATCAAATAAATCATATGGCCGATTGTCGCCATATGCAGATTAGCAGATGTTACACATTTCGCTCTACATGTTTTATGTTTTTAGCACCATAAGTGCAGTAAATGTCTAACAGTACAATATTAAAGCACATAAACAAGAAACAAAAAATTAAGAAAGCTGACCTGGCTGGAAATATCAGAACAAGCAATATCAGAATGAGAAATGTCAGAGTCCACAATATAAATACTTGGTGTGTATAGACAGCATGGACAATATATAAGTAGGAAAAGGTATGTACAGCAGTAGCTATACAGGATGAACTATGATAAGAATACAGTATGTGTACTGTAAATGTAAAGTGAGTATTCAATTAACTTAGTCTCTCACGTGACAGAAATGAAAATCTCTGTTAGAAACAGAATGAGTGTGAATCTAAAGATATAACAACTAGACAGGCTTGCTAACATGACTAGGATTGTGCCTTTGGCTTCTGGACAACAAAATAAAGTTGATATGAAAACCAATAGAAAAGGAAAGAAATGCTGGTTTCAATGGCATAATTTTTTAAACCTTTATTTAACTAGGCAAGTCAGTTAAGAACAAATTCTTATTTTCAATGAGTGGGTTAACTGCCTGTTCAGGGGCAGAACGACAGATTTGTACCTTGTCAGCTCGGGGATTTGAACTTGCAACCTTCCGGTTACTAGTCCAACGCTCTAACCACTAGGCTACCCTGCCGCCCCAATATGAAGTCTTTATAACATAATTGTCTCTGTGTTTCTATGGTCAGATTTTTCCTAAGCTACCTTGAAGCAAGGTAAGACATACCTCATAATATGAAGTAAAACATTCAGGTTTCAAACCTCTTGAGGATAGGGGAGACGCTAGCGTCTCAACTGGCCAATTGCTGGGGGAAATGCGGAGAGCCAGATTCAAATAAAATGTTATAAAATTCAAACTTTCATTAAATCACACATGTAAGATACTCAATTAAAGCTACACTCGTTGTGAATCCAGCCAACATGTCAGATTTTAAAAATGCTTTTTGGCGAAAGCATAACAAGCTATTATCTGATAGCCTGCACCATCTGCACCAGCAATAAACAAAGGAGCTAGCATAGCAGGCGCTACACAAAACACTGAAATAAAATATAAAACATGCATTACCTTTGACGAGCCTCTTTTGTTGGCACTCCAATAAGTCCCATAAACATCACAATTGGTCCTTTTGTTTGATTAATTCCGTCCATATATATCGAAAATGTCCATTTATAAAGCGCGTTTGATCCAGAAGAAAACAGCTTACAAAAACGCAGCTTCACTACAAAATATTTCAAAGTTGCCTATAAACTTTGCCAAAATATTTCAAACTACTTTTGTAATACAATGTTAGGTATTTTTAAACGTTAATAATTGATCAAATTGTAGACAGGGCAATCTGTATTCAATACAGGAAAGAAAAGAAACCAGCACTGCTTTTCACATCTTGCGCAACTCACAAAAGTGTCCCCAGTTCCGGGTTGGCCTACTTCTTCATAGCACAAAGGAATAACCTCAACCATATTCCAAAGACTGGCGACATCCAGTGGAAGCGGTAGGAACTGAAAATAGGTTCCTATTAAATATCCAATGGCAAAGACAATATAGGGAACAGAGGTGGGGGGAGGGGGGGGATCTGAACAGTTAGTCCTCAGGGTTTTGCCTGCTACATAAGTTCTGTTATACTCACAGACATGATTCTAACAGTTTTAGAAACTTCAGAGTGTTTTCTATCCACATCTATGACTAATATGCATATCTTATATTCTTGGCATGAGTAGCAGGAAGTTGAAATTGGGCACGCTATTTATCCAAAGGTGAAAATTCTGCCCCTAGCTTTAAGAGGTTTTAAGGACCTTGAGCGTGATTGAGGTGCACCCATGACCAGCTCGGAAACCAGATTGCATAGCGGAGAAGGTACGATGTGATTCAAAATGGTCTAATCTGTTTGTTAACTTGGCTTTCGAAGACCTTAGAGATGCAGGGTAGGATAGATATAGGTCTGTAGCAGTTTGGGTCTAGAGTGTCTCCCTCTTTTGAAGAGGGGGATGACCGCGGCAGCTTTCCAATCTTTGGGAATCTCAGATGATACGAAAGAGAGGTTGAACAGGCTAGTAATAGGGGTTGCAACAATTTCGGCAGATCATTTTAGAAAGAGAGGGTCCAGATTGTCTAGCCCGGCTGATTTGTAGGGATCCAGATTTTGCAGCTCTTTCAGAACATCAGCTATCTGGATATGGGTGAAGGAGAAATGGTGGGGGCTTGGGCGGGTTGCTGTGGATGGTGCCAGGCAGTTGACCGGGGTAGGGGTAGCCAGGTGGAAAGCATGGCCAGCCATAGAAAAATGCTCATTGAAATTCTCAATTATAGTGGATTTGTCGGTTGTAACAGTGTTTCCTATCCTCAGAGCAGTGGGTAGCTGGGATGAGGTGATCTTATTCTCCATGAACTTTACAGTGTCCCAGAACTTTTTTTGAGTTTGTACTGCAGGATGCAAATTTCTGTTTAAAAAAGCTAGCCTTAGCTTTCCTAACTGCCTGTATATATTGGTTCCTAACTTCCCTGAAAAGTTGCATATCACGGGGGCTATTCAATGCTAATGCAGAATGCCACAGGATGTTTTTGTGCTGGTCAAGGGCAGACAGGTCTGGAGTGAACCAAGGGCTATATTTATTCCTGGTTCAACATTTTTTGAATGGGGCAAACCTATTTAAGATGCTGAGGAAGGCACTTTTAAAGAATAACCAGGCATCCACTACTGTCGGGATGAGGTCAATGTCATTCCCCGGCCAGGTCGATTAGAAAGGCCTGCTCGCAGAAGTGTTTTAGGGAGCGTTTGACAGTGATGAGGGGTGGCCGTTTGCTCGCAGACCCATTACGAATGCAGGCAATGAGGCAGTGATTGCTGAGATCTTGGTTGAAAACAGCAGAGGTGTATTTGGAGGGTGAGTTAGTTAGGATGATATCTATGAGGGTGCCCGTGTTTACGGATTTGGGGTTATATCTGGTAGGTTCATTGATAAATTGTGTGAGATTGAGGGCATCAAGCTTAGATTGTAGGATGGCTGGGGTGTTAAGCATGTCCCAGTTTAGGTCACCTAGCAGCACGAGCTGTAGTATGTTCAGAACAGAGAGTAAAAGGAGCAGATTTCTGGGCACAATATAATTTATTCAGTGGGGGTAAACCTGTGCATATAGTGATAATGAAAGAGATATTGTCTCTAGAAATAGTATTTAAACCAGGTGATGTCACTGCGTGTGTGGGAGTTGGAACTAAATTGTTAGCCGAGGTGTGTTGAGCAGTGCTAGAGGCTCTAAAGTGAAATAAAATAATAGTTACAAACCAGAACAGCAATCGACACGGCATGGTGACGTTAGGGAAAGGCATGCGTAGCCGGGTGATCATACAAGTCCAGTGCGTGGCTTCAGGCAGCTAGCGGCACAGGGCTAGCAGGCTAACAGAAAGGCCTTAGAGGGATGACGTGATGGAGGGAAGTCTGTTGTGGCCCCCTCGTGCAGTTACATCAGCGGACGGATCAGCAGGGCTCCGTGTGGTAAACCAGGCCAATTGGCAAAATATGTATAGTGGCCGAAGAAATATGTCCGAAGGGCCTCTTAAGCCAGCAGTCCAATGTGCTTTAGATAGCGAGCAGGCCGCAGATTAGCGGCTGTGCTTTCAGGGGTCGTTAGCTGCTATAATTCCAGGTGGGATTTAAAAAATAAAAATAGTAATCATAATAAAAATGTGAAAATTAAATTTAAAAAAATAGGTTCGGAGCTTGTGGCAGGAATCCGGAGATATCGAGAAGAATAAGTCCGACTAGCTCTGGTTTGAGTCGCGCTGTACAGACTGGAGAGAGTTGTCCGGGATAAAGGTAGCTGATGACCGCTAGCAAAGGATAGCTGACTGCTAGCTAGTGGCCTCGGAACGTATTCGATGGGCCTCGTAAGCCAACAGTCCGTTGTGCTCTAGACAGCTAGAATTCAGGGGACGTTAACTGCGAAGGTCGGAAGGTGAGAAGGTTCAGAGCTTGCGATAGGAATCCGGGGATATGGAGAGAAAAATAGGTCCGGCATGCTCTGGTTGAATCGCGTTGTACAAACTGGCGAGAGCTTTCCGAGCTAGAGGATAGCTGATGACCGTTAGCTGGCTAGTTTATGTTGGAGAGATTCCAGTAATAGAGGCAAAGAAAAATACGTTAGAGAAAAAGCAGGACCACACCACATTGGGTGAGGCGGGTTGCAGGGGAGTATTTTGAAGTAAGGGTTTAGAAAAATATATAAAAATATATATATATAGGACATGACAAGACGAAGGACAAATACGTCTGACTGCTACGCCATCTTGGATCAAATGAGGACTAATAAAAATTCACACGGCTCAATTTAATTCCACAAAATGTAGCAAATTAACATACAGACCAATAAGCATGACGGTCAAATGTATTTCCATCTACTAATATTTCAATGACTGTATAAAAAGCATTATTTTGCAATGAGATTGTATTTTCTCCTGATCAATTTGGCCGGCAACAATTTTATTTATCGGCTTTTACATTTTTTTATCGGCCAAAAGCCGGAAATTACGGATAATAGAAACCCTGGTGTGTGTGTGTGTGTGTGTGTGTGTGTGTGTGTGTGTGTGTGTGTGTGTGTGTGTGTGTGTGTGTGTGTGTGTGTGTGTGCATGGATGAAGCAGACGAATGTAGTCACTGCAGACTAGAGAAGTTTCATTTTGGAGCAAAATGAATTAATCTGTGTGTGTGTGTGTGTGTTGTTTCTGTGTTGTGATTGCTGTAGCATATGCATGTGATAGTAGGTTGTTCTGTTATTGGTCCAGTGCTTCCACTCCGGCAGAGAGAGTATTACACACAGGGAAATCTACTGGTCCCCCCCCGACAATAGGTTTTTATAATGGTCCCGCTTCACAGGGTATTTCACTGAGCCCAATACACCAGGAAAGAGGCATTTGGTAGCAGTCACATTAAGTCCTAGTGGAAACGTGCATGTATGTAACACACTGTGTCTGTCTCTCTCTCTCCACCTGTATGTGAAGTTGCGCTGTGATGACGGACCCATACTGGAGCCCATGGAGCAGCTGCTGGTGAAACTGGGTGGTGAGACAGAGGGGGAGGAGGGGGAGACAGACCCTGCCCTGGATGAAGACTTTGAGCCCAGCAGTGACGATGAGGAAGAGGACGCCATGGAACATTGACCACACCCCTCTCTCTCTCTACCAGTGATCTAGTGGTAAAACAGTGGGTTAGTACACTCTGAGACGTTCGCGATAAATAAAGTAACACTCTCTATGTTTCCATGGGGAAACGCTTGGGCAAAATAAAAAAGTGTGTAAATGGCGTTTAGACTCTACTTTTATAGAGCACTATGAACTAAATAAAAAATAAAAACTTGAATACTGTTTGTTCTCTGTATTCTCCTGTCAATCTGATTATTTTTTGGATTCGTGTTGTAATAATGAGGTGAATGTTTGCTTCCCTTCATGACCCAGGCTCACTTTAGAAAGAGATTCCAATATGAACCTGCTAAAATAAAGAACTAATACAGAACAGATTCTGTAGTGTTGTAGAGTTCATGAGCGGAGTGAGCATTAAGAGATAGAGGGGAGAGGAGGTTGAGAGGTGAGTGTTGTAGACACACAGGTATGGTCACTAACTATAACTATAATTGTTTTGTTTTTATCTGTTGTGGTCTAGTACTGACTTTTTGCTAGCTAGGGCCATCTACTTTAAGTGCTGCCTGTCTTCCCAGTGGTCTACTTGGTGTGTGAACTGCTGACTGCTCATAATTTGCAGATAGTTGTTGACACATCAACCAGGATCAAGGGGCAGGGCAATCAGCAATTAGTATAGGGAGGTGTGCGCTCCACCTCTGCTAGGCAATTAGAAATTAGTGTTAGTTCTTCAGTCTCCCCTGGTTTATCAGCGGCAGCTGTAAGTGACGATCGTGTCAGTTTTGTCATAAACTAAGAAGGTTGATGAAACGAAGACTGTTGTTCGAGGAAGGAAAGAGAGGAATGGTCCACACCCCGCTCTCACTTGAGGATCTTACCTAGTTATTTACAGATATCATGTTGCTATTTTTTTTTGCTTTGTCAGCTATGTGTGTGTTTTCTATACACGTTTGCACCTCTCCCTGTAGGCTTCAGAGACTCTCCCCACCCCTTGGCTTCAAGCCTCCTAATTTAGTGTACCCTGCACGCGCAACCCTTGTGGAATTCTGGGTCTCTGGCAGCAAGAACACCGAGTTCATCTCTGCCTATGCTGTCCTTCAGTCCCTTGGCTTTTTGGTCCTGACGGAGACATGGATCACCCCAGAGAACACTGCTGCACTTTCTTCATCTGACTGTTTTCTCTCATAGTCAGAGAGCATCTGGTCGTCGCGGTGGTGGCACAGGTCTACTCATTTCTCCTAAGTGGAGATTCTCTTTTCTCCCTCTCACCTGTCCATCTCATTATTTGAATTCCATGCTGTCCACTGTCACTTGTCCACTCAAGCTTAACATTATTGTCATCTATCACCCACCAGGTGCCCTTGGAGAGTTCCTCAATGAACTTGACACATTGATAATGTCATTTCCTGATGGCTCACCGCTCTTCGTACTTGGTGACTTAAACCTCCCGACGTCTGCCTTCGCTTAATTTCTTTCTAACTCTTTCCCCTCCTTGCCTCTTGACCTCACACTTTCCCAATCCCCTCCAACTCATAAGGCAGGCAATACGCTTGTCGTCATCTTTACTAGAGGCTGCTCACCTACTAGTCTCACTGCAACCCCCCCAGGTCTCCGATCACTACTTTGTTTCCTTTTCTGTCTCCCTTTCCTCCAACCCTAACCAATCAGCCCCTACCCAGATGGTCATGTGCCATCACAGTCTTCACTCGCTTTCCCTCTCTCTCCTCTTCTATCCTATCATCTCTTCCTTCTGCTAAATCCTTCTCCCTCCTGTCTCCTGATTCTGCCTCTTCGACCCTACTCTCCTCCCTTTCCGCATCTTATGAATCGCACTGTCCCCTTTCCTCCTGGCCGGGTCGGCCCTCCCCTCATGCTCCGTGGCTGTGACTCACTCTACCTTTTCCTCTATCCGCTGCTAAAGCCACATTCTATCACTCTAAATGTCAAGCTTCTGCCTCTAATCCTAGGAAACTCTTCCACCTTTCCCCCTCCTTAATCCTCCTCCTCCTCCCTCTTTGCGAACCACTTTGTCAACCACTTTGGGGAAAAAAAGGTTGACAGCCGCTACTCATACACTAACTAATAAGTCCACTGGTCTCACTCTCACAAAACTATCGTATGTATTGACCTCTTTCTCCCCAGATGACATCCTGCGACTAGTGAGGTCTGGCCGCCCGACAACCTCCTGGCTCGACCCCATCTCTGGAGACATTCTCCCATTCCTCACTTCCCTCATCCTTGACCCTAACCAGTCAGGCTTCAAGACGGGTCATTCAACCAAGACTTCTCTTTTGTGTCACGGAGGCTCTCCGCACTGCCAAAGCTGACCATCTCTCCTGTTCTCATCCTCCTAGATCTATGCGCTGCCTTCGACATCATGAACCATCAGATCCTCCTCTCCACCCTCTCACGGCTGAGCGTCTCAGGCTCTATCAGATCCTCCTCTCCACCCTCTCACGGCTGGGCGTCTCAGGCGCTGCACACTCTTGGATTGCATCCTACCTGGCAGGCCTCTCCTACCAGGTGATGTGGAGAGGATCTGTTTGCACCACACTCTCACTACTGATGTCCCCCAGAGCTTATGACGGCTTAGCAGAAACCACTAGAGATGGAAACACTACAGGCCATACACGCTCACCAGCCAAGTTATTCCCAAGGATAATATCGATACCCTCAATAGGCAACGAAGGACGCACCCCCACAACAACCTCACGTTTCACCAGTCCACAATCCAACATCAGTTTATGCAATGGAACTGACAGTGTTCAAACCTATTCCCCTAATTAGAACACTATTCCCCGACGCAGTTTCAGCAGAGAAGGGTAACACAGACTCCAACACAAACAATTCAGAGGCACCTGTGTCTCTCAGGATCTTCACTGGAACTAGGTCCTTACTTCCTAACATAGACGCAAAACCCTCCGTAATGAAAGGTAAATAGTCTGGGTCAATATGGACTTTCACATGCCCCTGGACATGAGACAATGTGTCAGGAGTGAACTGATGTGGAACAGGCGCAGCTAACGCCGTAGGCTTAGATTTAACGTAAGCACAAGTACTGAATTTACCCCTAGCCCTGAGAACCGGACATTCGTTTTTCCAACGTCCCGAACCTTGACAGTAGTGACACTCTTGACGAATGGGCTATGGGGAAGCTGACTTTACCACTTTTGATATTGTTGGTAACTTACGGTTGTTGCCTAAATTTAATGAGAAGGACCCTGAAATAAGATTCTCTGGTCTGATGAAACCAAGATTGAACTCTTTGGCCTGAATGCCAAGCTTCACATCTGGAGGGACCCTGGCACCATCCCTACAGTGAAACATGGTGGTGGCAACATCATGATGTGAGGACAATGACACTAAGCACACAGCCAAGACAACACATGAGTGGCTTCGGGACAAGTGTCAATGTCCTTGAGTGGCCTAGCCAGAGCCCGGACTTGAACCCGATTGAACTCTGAAAATAGCTGTGCAGCGACGCGCCCCATTCAACCTGACTGAGCTTGAGAGGATCTGCAGAGAAGAATGGGAGAAACTCCCCAAATACATGTATACCAAGCTTGTAGCGTCATACCCAAGAAGACTTGAGGCTGTAATCTCTGCCAAGGATGATTCAACAAAGTCCTGAGTAAAGGGTCTGAATATGTACGTAAATGGTTATTTCAGCTTTTTATTTTTAGTAAAGTTCTAAAAACCTTTTTTTGCTTTGTCATTATTGGGTATTGGGTAGATTGAGAGAGAAAAAACCCCAATTTAATCCATTTTAGAATAAGGCTGTAACGTAACAAAATGTGGACAAAGTGGAGTGGTCTGAATACCTTCCGAATGAATGCACCGTGTACTGAACATGAACAGCAAAGCGTTAAAGCAACACAAATAAAGCAGAAAGAGGAGATACATTATCTACGCTGTTCAATCGTCTGCTTATTCTAGTCCATTCACACCACTCTAACCTACTTTACGCTTCACACACTATGAAACACCTGGAGACAGATAAACACACTATGTTAAATCAAACACACAAACACACCGACCCTGGTGCATCTTCACGCCTGTTAGCTAACCCAACACAGCAATTCGTCTTTTTGAAGAATTCCCACACCGCTAAACAGGAATGTTATCTGAGATTCTGGGACTGATTACCATCAGGCAGGTGGGAGAGAGAGCTGCTTTGGGAATGCTGGGGTTTAGATGAGGAGAGCTGATTTTGGATGTGTGTATGTGTGCATGGGGGGTGTGTGTGCAACTGCGTTGGTGTCTGCAGAGTGCAGGTATACACTGAGTGTACAAAAAATTAGGAACATCTTCCTATTGAGCTGCACCCCCTTTTGCCCTCAGAATAGCCTCAATTCGTCAGAGAATGGACTCTACAAGGTGTCTAACTTTCCACAGGGATGCTGACCCATGTTGACTCCAATGCTTCCCACAGTTATGTTAAATTGATTGCGTGTCCTTTGGGTTGAGGACCATTCTTGATACACACAGGAAACTGTTGAGGGTGAAAAACCCAGCAGGGTTGCAGTTCTTTACACTCAAACCGGTTCGCCTGGCACCTACTACCATAACCCGTTCAAAGGCACTTCAACATTTTGTTTTGCCCATTCACCCTCTTGCCCATTCACCCTCTTGCCCATTCACCCTCTCACCGATCCTCGACTTTGGCGATGTCATTTACATTGCATTTACTGGATGCAGTCTATCACAGGGCCATCTATTTTGTCAACAAAGCCCATTATACCACCCACCACTGCGACCCGTATGCTCTAGTCGGCTGGACCTCGCTACATATTCGTCGCCAGACCGACTGTCTCCAGGTCATCTATAAATCTATGCTAGGTAAAGCTCCGCCTTCTCAGCTCACTGGTCACGATAACAACACCCACCCGTAGCACTCGCTCCAGCAGGTATATCTCACTGGTCATCCCCAAACCTCCTTTGGCTGCCTTTCCTTCCAGTTCTCTGCTGCCAATGACTAGAATGAATTGCAAAAATCGTTGAAGCTGGAGACTTATATTTTCCCCACTGACTTTAAACATCAGCTATCTGAGCAACTAACCGATCGCTGCAGCTATACATAGCCCATCTGTAAATAGCCCACCCAATCTACCTACCTCATCTCTAGATTGTTTTTATTTACTTTTCTGCTCTTTTGCACACCAGTATTTCCACTTGCACATCACCATCTGCTCATCTATCACTCCAGTGTTAATTTGCTACATTGTAATTACTTTGCTACTATGTCCTATTTATTGCCTTAACTCCTCACACCATTTTCTCACACTGTATATAGACTTTATTTTTTTCTATTGTGTTATTGACTATGCTTGTTTATTCCATGTGTAACTCTGTTGTTGTTTGTGTCGCACTGCTTTGCTAAATCTTGGCCAGGTCGCAGTTGTAAATGAGAACTTGTTCTCAACTAGCCTACCTGGTTAAATAAAGGTGAAATAAAAGAATGGCACACATACATCATCCAATTGTCTCAAGGTTTAAATATCCTTCTTTAACCTGTCTCTTCCCCTTCATCTACTGTGTACTGATTGAAGTGAATTTAACATGTGACTTCAATAAGGGATCATAGCTTTCACCTGGATTCACCTGGTCAGTCTATGTCATGGAAGAGCAGGTGTTCCTAATGTTTTGTACACTTAGTTTGTGTGTGTGGTGTAGTTGTGAGTGTGTTTTATTAATCAGAACATGAGGCTTGTGGGAGAGAGCTAATCCTGGATTAACAGATTAGAACACTTGCGTTGTCATAACAACACATTGATTGGGACTGAATATTGATCACTGTGTGTTTGTAGTTAATTAGTGAGTTAATCAGCCCATCTTGCAGAGGATTAGTGAAGTAATCATCAAATCTCAGATTTACAACAGGATCCTACTAAATGAACACATCAGACCTGTGTGGGTGTAACCTCTCTCTCCCACACACACTCCTTTTTCTCATTTAACTCTCAGAGAGGGGGGCAGGCTATGTGCACACTGCCCACAAAATGAGGTGGAAACTGAGCTGCACTTCCTAACCTCCTGCCCAATGTATGACCATATTAGAGACACATATTTCCCTCAGATTACACAGATCCACAAAGAATTCGAAAACAAACCCAATTTTGATACTCCCATGTCTACTGGGTGAAATACGAGTGTGCCATAAGAGCAGCAAGATTTGTGACCTGTTGCCACAAGAAAAGGGCAACCAGTGAAGAACAATCATCATTGTAAATACAACCCATATTTATGCTTATTTATTTTCCCTTGTGTGCTTTAAACGTTTATACATTGTTACAACACTGTATATATACATAATATGACATTTGTAATGTCTTTATTATTTTGAAAAATGTTTACTGTTCATTTTTATTGTTTATTTCACTTTTGTGTATCATCTACCTCACTTGCTTTGGCAATGTTAACACATGTTTCCCATGTCGAGAGAGAGAGATGTATCTAAGCTAATATCCTTCCTGGTGAGTATGATAGTAATAGTAATGATAGATAATGCCCCCAAAGGGATAATACATCCTGGAAGTGTAGAGTGATGGATCCTCTGTAAATGGTGTGATTAGAGACAGATTACAGATGAATGGATACACACATCCTGAGTTATCACATGTTGCACACTGATGGTTTCCTGAATAGCTGAGATTTCAATGTGGGGTCACTGTCAGTCAGCAAAAGGGACGTGTGTGTGTGTAAGGCTGAGTTTACGAGAGCATCCCAATTCTGGTATTTTTTCCACAAATTGATCTTTTGACCAATCACATCAGATCTTTTCATGTCAGATATTTTTCAGAGCTGATCTGGTTGGTCAAATGACCAATTAGTGTAAAAATATCAGAATTGGGCTGCCTGTAAATGCAGCCTTACACACACACACACTGTAACAGCTGAGAGTATGGAGTATGGGGGGGGGGTCCTGAAAGGCTCTGAAGCCTCCATCTGTCTGTCAAAACATCAGAGAAAAGTTTTTAATTAAAATTAAGTATTCTGTTTTCCCTCTTTACAGTACAACAGAGTCAGTAGAAAGGAGGCGAACTCAGTCACTGCTTAGGAGACACTCACTAACTCTCATTAACTTTCTCAAAATGGAACGCCATTCATTAATGACCTCACTATTCTGTCAACTCTACTTCTAACACTGCCTGCTCTGCTCTCTCTCTCTCTTTCTCTCTCTCTGCTCTATTTCTCTCTCTCTCTCTCTGTCTCTCTCTCTGTGTCTATCGCTCTCTCTCTCTCTGTGTCTATCTCTCTCTCTCTGCTCTCTCTCTCTCTCTGTCTCTCGCTCTGTCTCTCTCTCTGTCTCTCTCTCTGCTCTCTCTCTGTCTCTCTCTGTCTCTCTCTGTCTCTCTCTCTCTCTCTCTCTCTCTCTCTCTCTCTCTCTCTCTGCTCTCTCTCTCTTCTCTCTCTCTCCTCTCTCTCTCTCTCTCTCTGCTCTCTCTCTTCTCTCTCTCTCTCTTCACTCTCTCTCTTCTCTCTCTGTCTCTCTCTCTCTGTTCTCTCTCTCTCTCTGCTCTCTCTCTCGCTCTCTGCTCTCTCTCTCTCTCTCTCTGTCCTATCTCTCTCTTTTTCTGTGTGGTGTGTGTGTGTGAGAGAGAGCATTGTGATTGTAGTGTTCGTCTGTGTATACATGAGCACTGTTATCTTTAGCAGATACAGCTGTGCTTCAGAGATAACATAACCAGCCAATTAGCCATGCTGTCTTAGAGCTACACCTCACATCTGACTGCTGTACACTGTAGTTACAAACAGTTGTGTGTGTGTGTGTGTGTGTGTGTGTGTGTGTGTGTGTGTGTGTGTGTGTGTGTGTGTGATTGTCACCTCCCTTGATTTCATAAATCATTAGGACACAGAAAAAGCCTATTCCTGTTCGTAAATCACCACACACACACAGGGTTTTGATTTGAGTGATAATGATTTAATCAGTCACTGACAGACAACAGGAAATGCTGTGACATCGTGATTAGTAATGGCCCTTTCCCCTCATCAAGGGGGGGGGGGGTGTATGTTAGCGTGTGTGTGTTTTTGTTGTTACAGAGTCATACTGTGGAGGTTCTTCCTCTCTCAGCAGTACACCTCCTACGTCACTCCATCACATGCTATTGTTAACCCCCAGAGAAGTCCGACTGAACGTTAACTCCAGTGAGCTTTTCAGCATCGCTGCTTCTCTTCAATAATAACCATTGTGTGTTTTGTGGTGTGTGTGTGTTTGTGTGGTGGTTCAGTCAGAATATGTGTGTGTCTGAGAGATGATAGGAGAGGATTGATGGCTGACCGGTGTAGCTTGATTTTGAAACGTACACTAATTATCGGTGCCTTCAATTTGAGTGTGTTTTTAAGATGAGAGGTTTGATGCTGTAACGACTGCTAATTATTGCTGCTCTGGATTTCACTCAATCTGTTTGATCTGCTGTCCTGTGGAGACGGATCGAGAGCGTGCACACACACACACACACACACACACACAATTAAGGGTCATAAGGAGGAGAGAGGAGGCTTGAGCTCCAATTACTGAGACTCTAGTATTCTGCTTGGTTCCCCATCCTTACACCACAGGGATGTGTGTGTGTGTGTACAGTAAAAGTTATTTTGTGGAATTTCTTTCCTTCTTAATGCGTTTGAGCCAATCAGTTGCGTTGTGACAAGGTAGGCGTGGTTTACAGAAGATAGCCCTATTTGGTAAAATACCAAGTCCATATTATGGCAAGAACAGCTCAAATAAGCGAAGAGAAACGACAGTCCATCATTACTTTGAAGACATGAAGGTCAGTCAATACGGAAAATGTTAAGAACTTTGAAAGTTTCTTCAAGTGCAGTGGCAAAAACCATCAAGCGCTATGATGAAACTGGCTCTCATGAGGACCACTACAGGAAAGGAAGACCCAGAGTTACCTCTGCTGCAGAGGATAAGTTCATTAGAGTTAACTGCTCCTCAGATTGCAGCCCAAATAAATTCTTCATAGATTTCAACTCACAGACACATCTCAACATCAACTGTTTAGAGGAGACTGCCTGAATCAAGCCTTCATGGTCAAATTGCTGCAAAGAAACCACTACTAAAGGACATCAATAATAATAAGAAGAGACTTGCTTGGGCCAAGAAACACAAGCAATGAACATTAGACCGGTGGAAATCTGTCCTTTGGTCTGATGACTCCAAATGTGAGATTTTTGGTTCCAACTCCCGTGTCTTTGTGAGGCGCAAAGCAGGTGAACGGATAATCTCTGCATGTGTGGTTCTCACCATGAAGCATGGAAGAGGAGGTGTGTGGGTGCTTTGCTGGTGACACTGTCAGTGATTTATTTAGAATTCAAGGCACACTTAACCAGCATGGCTACCACAGCATTCTGCAGCAATACGCCATCCCATCTGGTTTGAGCTTAGTGGGACTATCATTTGTTTTTCAACAGGAAAATTACCCAAAACACACCTCCAGGCTGTGTAAGGGCTATTTGACCAAGATGGAGAGTGATGGAGTCCTGCGTCAGATTACCTGACCTCCACAATCACCCGATCTTAACCTAATTGAGATGGTTTGGGATGAGTTGGACCATGGAGTAAAGGAAAAGCAGCCAACAAGTGCTCAGCATATGTGGGAACTCCTTCAATACTGTTGGAAAAGCATTACAGGTGAAGCTGGTTGAGAGAATGCCAAGAGTGTGCAAAGCTGTCATCAAGGCAAACGGTGGCTACTTTGAAGAATCCAAAATATAAAATATATTTTCATTTGTTTAACACTTTTTTGGGTTACTAAATGATTCCATATGTGTTATTTAAAAGTTTGATTGTCTTCGCTATTATTCTACTATGTAGAAAATTTTAAAAATAAAGAAAAACCCTTGTAGGTGTGTCCAAACCTTTGACTGGTACTGTAGGTGTGTGTATCACCCCTAGCAGGAGTCTCCTAATCTCAGAGGCCAAATCAATCAAATCTCTAAAAGCACTCTGGATAACCTACTCAATATACGCCATCTGGACCTGACCTGAGATAGTGTTTGAACCTGTATGTGCGTTGCGCATGTGTGTGTAAATGTTTGTGTGTGCCCATGTGTGCATGTTTGTGTGTGGTTGTGTGTGAGAGCAGACATTGAGCATAGCATGTGAAATAAGCAGACAGAGAAATGGAGTTTCTGTAAAGTCATTTTATTGTCCCATGGTTGTATAATGCAGTCAGTCTTTGACTCTCTACCCCTCAGCAGGGCAGATATATTTACATTACATTGTACACCAGATATATGGAAACATGTTATTACATTTTCCTGCATTCCATTTTATGTGTGTGTGTGTTGTCTCAGGGATGATAGTCTTTATGTTTATGTTACGTTATTTCCAGCTTTTAATGTGATTGATGCCTTTTTGTACACATGCTTAACTAACCTGTATGAAACGGAGATGGCCCTTACTTTTTCTTGATCTCTATCTCTCTTTCTCTCCCTCTATTTCCCACCTTTTGTTCTCTCACTAAATCCGTCAAGCGCTCTCTCTCTCCCTTACACTTTCTCTTCTTTCTCTCTTGCTCTGCTCTTTCTCTCAATTAAATTAAATTAAATTCACTTCAAAGGGGATTTACAGGCATGGGAAACGCATGTTTATATTGCCAAAGCAAGTGAAAAACAATAAACAAAAGTGATATAAGCAATCAGGAATTAATAGTTAACATTACAAACACAAAAGTTTCAAAAGGATAAAGACATCTCAAATGTTATATTATTAGCTAGGTATAGTGTTGTAACAGTGTGCAAATAGTTGTAGTATGAATGTCAAGGGAAAATAAACAGATATAGGTTGTATTTACAAAGGTGTTTGTGCTACACTGGTTGCCCTTTTCATGTGGCAATAGGTCACACATTTGGCTGCTGTGATTGCACACTGCGGTATTTTGACAAATAAGGGAGTTTGGTTTTCAAATTCTTTCTTGGTCTGTGTGAACTGAAGGAAATATGTGTCTCTATGTTCATAGGAGGTTAGGAAGTGCATCTTAGTTTCCACCTTGTTTTGTGGACAGTGAGCACATAGCCTTTCTTCTCTCTCTCTGCCTATGGCAGCCTCTCTCAGTAGCAAAGCTCATGGAGTCTGTAAATAGGCAAAGCCTTTCTTAAGTTTGGGTCAGTCACCGTGGCACTGTCGTATTGGATACCCTCACAGCCCAATAAGGGCCCATGCGCCTGTCTGACATTGGTCTATTTGTATTTTATTTAATAAATCATTTTCAAAGTAACCCTCCAAAAAGTCATTCATAAACCTTTTTGATTTACATATGTACTAGAAAGATAAGTAATTGTTTACTGGGCTTCAATAATGTGACCGATCAAAGTCCCTCAGGCCTAATTAAACTGATTGAAATTAAGGGGATATTGGTGAGCAAGTGCCATGAGTGGAACTTACTTAGGTGTTCAAAAGTGCATGTCAGACCGAGAGCCTAACTCTTCTTACTTCTTCATGAGTTTTAGTTTTAGAAAACGATCTCTTCACAGACAGACAGACAGTTACAGGGATGGTTATAAACCGCTTGATTGCCGTAGCAACATCAGGGAAACTGGGAAGAATGGAGTGGTGCTTCAAATATAGCAGTTCTGCAATATCATTAATTGAGCCTCTCGCATTCTCCTTAATTGTAGGCCTAGGAAGCGCTGGGACATGTTGTCTCTATACTGGACAGCCAGTAAATTGGCAGATGCAAACAGATATCTTTAGTGGTCAACAGTTCTTACGTTCTTGATTTTGTTCATGCTGGTGAACTGTCATTTGAGTTGTGGTTGCAATATTAACAGTAACTTATCTCTTGGTATATCTTGCTATGCACCATTCAAGACTAAGTTTAAATTGTGTGCAGCGCAATAGACGAATAATGCACAATGGCGCAGAAAAATCTGTATGGGGTGTCAATACTCAGTATAGAAAACAGTCGGACCTGTCCGAGGAATGGCTCATGTTATGCACGTTCAGGTAGGATATACAGGACAGTTGTGAACTCCGACCTTTGGGTGTCCAGAGAAACTGCATTTGCCAGTGCACAGTCCTCAGGTATTCTGCCACTGTATATTCTATTTTTAGGGCAAGGTAGCATTCCACTTTGCTCTGTTGTTTTGGTTAATTACTTCCAATGTGTCAAATAGTTTACTCATGATTTAGTTGGGTCTAATTGTGTTGCTGTCCTGGGGCTCTGTGGGGTCTGTTATTGTTTGTGAACAATGTCCCAGAACAAGCTGGCTGAGGGGCGTCTTCTCTAGGTTAATCTCTTTGTAGGTGATGGCTCTGTTATGGAATATTTAGGTGTTGCTTCCTTTTAGGTGGTTGTACAACATAACATCTCTTTTCTGGATTTTGATCATTAGCGGGTATCGTCCTAATTCTGCTCTGCATGAATTCGTTTGGGTTTTACGTTCTACACAGATAATGTTTTTGCAGAATTAAGCAAGCAGAGTCTCAATTTGACTTGGTGTGTGTCCCATTTTGTAACTTTTTGGGGTTGGTGAGTAGTAGACCTCAGAACCATAGAGGGCAATTGATTCTATAACTGGTTCCAGTATTTTTAGCCAGATCCTAATTGGGATGTCGAATGTTATGTTCCTTTTGATGGCAGGCCCTTCTTGCCTTGTCTCTCAGATCATTCACAGCTTTGTGGAAGGTACCTGTGGTGCTGATGTTTAGGCTGAGGTAGGTATAGTTCTTTGTGTGCTTGGGGGCAATGGTGTCTAGATAGAATTTGAATTTGTTGCACACCATTATTTTTGTCTTACTGAGATTCACTGTCAAGGCCCAGGTCTGACAGAATCTGTGCAGAATATCTAGGTGCTGCTGTAGGCCTGCCTTGGTTGTGGACAGAAGCACCAGATCATCTGCAAACAGTAGACATTTGCCTTCAGAGTATAGTAGGGTAAGCCCGGGTGCTACAGACTGATCTAGTGCCCTCGCCAATTCATTGATATATATGTTGAAGAAGGTGGGGGGGGATCAAGCTGCATCCCTGTCTCACCCCATGGACCTGAGGAAAATCTGTGTTTTTGACTATTTTAACTGCACACTTGTTGTTTGTGTACATTCATTTTATAATGTTGTATGTTTTCCCCCCAACACCGCTTTTCATCAATTTATATATACTGCTCAAAAAAATTAAGGGAACACTTAAACAACACAATGTAACTCCAAGTCAATCACACTTCTGTGAAATCAAACTGTCCACATAGGAAGCAACATTGATTGACAATAAATGTCACATGCTGTTGTGCAAATGGTATAGACAACAGGTGGAAATATAGGCAATTAGCAAGACACCCCCAATAAAGGAGTGGTTCTGCAGGTGGTGACCACAGACACTTCTCAGTTCCTATGCTTCCTGGCTGATGTTTTGGTCACTTTTGAATGCTGGCGGTGCTTTCACTCTAGTGGTAGCATGAGACGGAGTCTACAACCCACACAAGTGGCTCAGGTAGTGCAGCTCATCCAGGATGGCACATCAATGCGAGCTGTGGCAAGAAGGTTTGCTGTGTCTGTCAGCGTAGTGTCCAGAGCATGGAGGCGCTACCAGGAGACAGGCCAGTACATCAGGAGACGTGGAGGAAGCCGTAGGAGGGAAACAACCTCCGCCTTTGTGCAAGGAGGAGCACTGCCAGAGCCCTGCAAAATGACCTCCAGCAGGCCACAAATGTGCATGTGTCTGCTCAAACGGTCAGAAACAGACTCCATGAGGGCCCGACGTCCACAGGTGGGGGTTGTGCTTACAGCCCAACACCGTGCAGGACGTTTGGCATTTGCCAGAGAACACCAAGATTGGCAAATTCGCCACTGGCGCCCTGTGCTCTTCACAGATGAAAGCAGGTTCACACTGAGCACATGTGACAGACTTGACAGTCTGGAGAAGCCGTGGAGAACGTTCTGCTACCTGCAACATCCTCCAGCATGACCGGTGTGACGGTGGGTCAGTCATGGTGTGGGGTGGCATTTCTTTGGGGGGACGCACAGCCCTCCATGTGCTCGCCAGAGGTAACCTGACTGCCATTAGGTACCGAGATGAGATCCTCAGACCCCTTGTGAGACCATATGCTGGTGCGGTTGGCCCTGGGTTCCTCTTAATGCAAGACAATGCTAGGCCTCATGTGGCTGGAGTGTGTCAGCAGTTCCTGCAAGAGGAAGGCATTGATGCTATGGACTGGCCCGCCCGTTCCCCAGACCTGAATCCAATTGAGCACATCTGGGACATCATGTCTCGCTCCATCCACAGACTGTCCAGGAGTTGGCGGATGCTTTAGTCCAGGTCTGGGAGGAGATCCCTCAGGAGACCATCCACCACCTCTTCAGGAGCATGCCCAGCCGTTGTAGGGAGGTCATACAGGCACGTGGAGGCCACACACACTACTGAGCCTCATTTTGACTTGTTTTAAGAACATTACATCAAAGTTGGATCAGCCAGTAGTGTGGTTTTCCACTTTAATTTTGAGTGTGACTCCAAATCCAGACCTCCATGGGTTGATAAATTTAATTTCCATTGATAATTTCTGTGTGAGTTTGTTGTCAGCACATTCAACTATGTAAAGAAAAAAGTATTTAATAAGAATATTTCATTCATTCAGATCTAGGATGTGTTATTTTAGTGTTCCCTTTATTTCTTTGAGCAGTGTAGCAGACCCTTATGCCAAATTGAGTCAAAAGCTTGTTTTGAAATCAACAAAGCATGAGAAGACTGCTTTTGTTTTGTTTGTTTGTCAGTTTGGGTGTGCAGGGTGTATACGTGATCTGTCGTACAGTAATTTAGTAAAAAGCCAATTTGACATTTGCCCAGGACATTGTTTTCACAAAGGAAATGTAGGAGTCTGCTGTTGATGATGCTGTAGAGGATTTTCCAGAGGTTGCTGTTGAGGCATATCCCATGGTAGTGTTTGGAGTCGGATTTGTCTCCACTTTTGTGGATTAGGGTGATCAGGCCTTGGTTCCAGTCAAAACTGTTCGCTGCTCTGGCCCCCCAATGGTGGAACAAACTCCCTCACGACGCCAGGACAGCGGAGTCAATCACCACCTTCCGGAGACACCTGAAACCCCACCTCTTTAAGGAATACCTAGGATAGGATAAAGTAATCCCTCTCACCCCCTCCCCTGAAAAGATTTAGATGCACTACTGTTCCACTGGAGGTCATAAGGTGAATGCACCAATTTGTAAGTCGCTCTGGATAAGAGCGTCTGCTAAATGACTTAAATGTAAATGTAAATGTAAATGTTCCAAATTTTGGAGAAGGTGCCAGAGCTGAGGTCTGTATATTTGAGGGTTTGTATTTTGTCCTGTGGTTCATTCAATGTAATTGGAGAATCCAGTGGGTTCTGGTTGTCTTTAATAGTTGATTCAAGATTTGTAATTTATCATGCATACGTTTTTGCTCTTTGTTAGCACAATCTAAGCATGTATATCTAGAAACTAAAAGGGTTCTTCGGCTGTCCCCATAGGAGAACCATTTGAAAAACTATTTTTGGTTCCAGGTAGAACCCTTTTCAAGAAACCCAAAAAGATTTTACCTGGAACCAAAAAGGTTTCTCCTATGGAACCCTTTTTTTCCTAAGAGTGTATGACCAAAAGGATTGGAGAAGTGGTTTATCCATACATCTCCATTTTGGATAGATAGCTCTTTGTGTTGATCCCAGAAGTGGTTTGATTCTATGTATTCTTCAATTACATTGAGCTGATTTCTGATGTGCTGTCCCTTCTTTTGCCTTAGTGTATTTCTGTAGTGATTTAATATTTCACCATAGTGAAGACGTAGGCTCAGGTTTTTGGGGTCTTTGCTTTTGAACGGATAGGTTTCTACATTTCTTTCTTAGGTTTTTGCATTCTTCATCAAACCATTTGTCATTGTTGTTAATTTTCTTAGGTCGTCTGCTTGGAATTTTTTTATTTGATAGGGAAGCTGAAAGGTCAAATATTCAGTTTAGGCGTTCTACTACAGGTTTACACCTTCACTATTGCAGTGAAATGTTTTGTCCAGGAAGTTGTCCAAGAGGGATTACATTTTTGTTTGCCAATTGTTTTTGGTAGGTTTCTACACTACTTTCCTTCCATCTACAACATTCCTTAATAGCATGCAGTTTGTTCGGCTTTGATGTCTCATGTTGAGTATTGCTCTGTTCAAGCAACTGTAATTTTGCTGTGATCTGATAGGGGTGTCAGGGCTGACTGCGAACGCACTGAGAGACTCTGGATTGAGTTTGGTGATAGTCGTCTACAGTACAACTGCCAAGGGATGAGTTTTAAGTGTATCTACTGAAGGAGTCCCCTCGAAACCTACCAGACCCAGCATGCGATAGAGTTGCAGGATTTGTGACCCGTTTTTGTTGGTTGTTTTGTCATAGTTGTGTTAGGTTCTAGATATAGTAAAAGCTTTGTGTTCCATAGTGTCCAGTGTTGTGCTTGGGGCTGAATGGGGCTTGGGCGGGTGTAGGAGTGGGGATTGGGCCTAGTGCTCTGCTCACGGCCGGGGCGTCTGTCTGTCGCTCTCTCTCTCAGGTGTTACGGTACTTTTAAAGACAGCCAGTATGACGGTACTTTTAAAGACAGCCAGTATGACGGAACTTCTAAAGACAGCCAGTATGACGGTACTTCTAAAGACAGCCAGTATGACGGTACTTCTGAAGACAGCCAGTATGACAGTACTTCAAAAGACAGCCAGTATGACGGTACTTCAAAAGACAGCCAGTATGACGGTACTTCTGAAAACAGCCAGTATGACAGTACTTCAAAAGACAGCCAGTATGACGGTACTTCTAAAGACAGCCAGTATGACGGTACTTCTAAAGACAGCCAGTATGACGGAACTTCTAAAGACAGCCAGTATGACGGTACTTCTGAATACAGCCAGTATGACGGTACTTCTGAATACAGCCAGTATGACGGTACTTTTAAAGACAGCCAGTATGACGGTACTTCAAAAGACAGCCAGTATGACGGTACTTCTGAAAACAGCCAGTATGACGGTACTTCTAAAGACAGCCAGTATGACGGTACTTCTAAAGACAGACAGTATGACGGTACTTCTGAATACAGCCAGTATGACGGTACTTCTGAATACAGCCAGTATGACGGTACTTCTAAAGACAGCCAGTATGACGGTACTTCTGAATACAGCCAGTATGACGGTACTTCTAAATACAGCCAGTATGACGGTACTTCTGAATACAGCCAGTATGACGGTACTTCTAAAGACAGCCAGTATGACGGTACTTCTAAAGACAGCCAGTATGACGGTACTTCTGAATACAGCCAGTATGACGGTACCTCTAAAGACAGCCAGTGTGCCTGATGTTCAGAGAGGGAGCCAGCTTGTCTTAGCAGGTGCACGGTTTCCCTTGATTCATACTTAAATGGGGATCAAAAGGAGCTTCTCTCTCGTGCACACAGTCACTGTCGAAGGAAAACCTCATCTCCAACTTTTCAGGATTTAAATGTTATTTTTTTATTAACAAACATACAATTATGAAACTTCAGAAGCTATTTTGAGTACATTGAGGGGAGTTAATGCTTCCAATACATGTATAAACATGGAAATGGGCAAAAATGGAGTTAAAAGGTTTTCATCAGACAGCGACGAAATGCACACTCATGCTCACACACACATGCACTCATACAAAAACACATGCACGCATACACACACAAATTAAGAAAATTCAGTGGATTGTTATACTTTATGGGGCATTATTGTCCAGGAGTTGCTAACATGGCATTGAATTACTATGTGATGTCATCAGAGAGCATCATAATGCTTTCTGTTGAAACCTCAATGACCAAAGTCTTTCTGGATACGGCGGTCTCGGTGGTGGCAGTGTGAGGGGGGAGAGAGCGGTGAGGGGAGAGGGGTGGAAGGCAGGAGAGGGAGGGAGGAGATGTAGAGGAGGATGGGAGAGAAGAATGGAGGGAAAGATAGAAGATATGGAGAATGGATGGGGGAGAGGGGCGTGTAGGAGGGTCAGGTGATGAGGTGGTGAGGTGTGGGGGGCGAGAGAGGAAGAGGTAGAGGAGGGTGACGAGAGTGCCATACTAAAAGATGTGTGTTGTAGAATGAAAGGATGAAGGGTGAGTGGAGGAGGGTGGGTCATTAGAGGCTGCGGTATGGGGACAGGAGGATGAGGAGGGGGGAGGCTGGGGGTAGAGTGTGTCTGTAAGAGCTGTGTTTGTACGGGGTGTGCGTCTAGCTTTAGAGAGGTGTTCAGGGAAGTGGAGTGTGTGTTTTTCTCTTGAGTGTGTGCCACATGTGTACGTTGTGTGTATGGCTCTTGGGAGGGGGTATGGCATGTGTGTGCCGGTGTGTGTGTCTCTGTCCCCTGTAGCAGTCTCTGCATGTGCTCTCGTGCCTGCTCCTGCAGACAGCGATACTTGCCCATCTCCTCAGCGCTGAAGCTGATTGGCTGTTGAGCCAGAGGGGAGGGGTCTTGTGACCACTGACCGCTGTGAGGTAAAGTTAGGGCAGGATATGAGGTCACAGCAGGATGTGATGTCAGGGAAGGACAGGACGTGCCCTCTCCAGTTTTCTCAGGGCTCTGAGTCGAGAGGGGTTGAGGGCACGGTCGACCACTTTGGACCGCTCCATTCTTCATACTCTCCTTCCCTTGGTTGTGGTCCTTGTCCTGTGCCTGGACCTGGTCTTGGTTGTGGTCCTTGTCCTGTGTCTGGACCTGGTTGTGGTCCTGGTCCTGTGTCTGGACCTGGTCTTGGTTGTGGTCCTGGTCCTGTGTCTGGACCTGGTCTTGGTTGTGGTCCTGTGTCTGGACCTGGTCTTGATTGTGGTCCTGTTTCTCTGTTTGGTCAGGGCCCTCCCTCTCTCTTTCTGCCCCTCGTCTCTTAGTTCCTCTCCTGATCGCTGGTAGTTTCCCAATAAGTGGCAGTAGCAGAGTTCTGCTGGGGTTCCCCTCTCTGGGCTTTGGGGGGGCGTTGGGCTCTTTGTCTGAGAGACATGTAGGCTGTGCTGTGGGGTTGGGTCTCCTGTCCTGTGGATGGGTGGTATCAGTGCTGGGCAGAGGTATAGGAGGAGTAGGTTTGAGGCTGGGGGCTTGGTGTTTCTCCTTTGTGGGTGAGGGAGATGGTGCCCGCCTGGGCACCCCTGTTGTTTTTCTCCCAGTCAAGATGAGTCTTGAGCGGGTACTAACGCTACTCCACCTCCCACTCAGGTCTGACACACTGGTGCTGCTGCTACAGGAGCCAGGGCTGGGCCGTCGGGGCAGCCAGTCAGGGCTAGAATCAGGCCAGGGGCTGGTGCTGGAGATGGGGCATCTGGTAACCTGCACACTGGGGACAGACTGGGAGCCAGGACTGGGGCTGTGTCTAAGGTCAGGGCATCTGCTAACCCAGTCCCAGCTAAAACAATCAGGGCTGGGGCTAGGTTGTGATCCCTTCTCCCACCTGCTCCAGCTTTTTCTACCTTCAGTGGACCTCTGTCTCTCCCAGTTGTCATCCCAGCTGTATCTGTCCTCGTATGTCCTCCTATCCTCCCAACTGTCACTGCTGCCCCAGGTACATCTGTCTGGGCTTGAGTTCCCTGGTCCCCTGTCCCAGACCGCTCCCTCGCCAGGACTAGACCTCCATCCCCTGTCCCCCTCCAGAGTCCTGTGACTGGGGGTCGAGAGGTACCCATGCCAGCCCCCTCCACTGACTCCTCCAGGACTGGATCCCTTGCTTACCAAACCATGCCTCCTACTCCCCCTATCCCTGTTCCCTCTCTCCCTACCACCCCTCTCCCTGCTCCCTCTTTCCCACCAGCCTCTACTCCCTCCATCCCAGCTCTCCCTCCTCCCACTCTCTGTTCTCTCCCACTCCTCACTCTCTGACCACTTTCTATTCATGTGTTTCCTGTTTCTGTGGATGTATTGTATCTTCCTCACTGGGCTACAGGAAATGTTGCTACCAGGGATGTTGTCATGACGACTGTAGACTGGGTTGTCCCCGTGGCAACCATGGAGACCATCATATGCCACTGGGAGGTTGTGAGCCTTTCCCCAGGGTGACCCGGAAGTAGTACACAGAGAGGAGTCTGAACACCAGTAGAAAGGCCATCCCTCCCTTTCTCCTCTCTCTACCTCTCCATATCTCTCTCTGACTATCTCTCTATACAGCTGAGACTCTGTGCTGTAATACTCTGTCCTCTCTCTGCCTCTTTGTGCTGTGTTGAACAGGGAGGCAGAGTTATAGTTATAGTGATGTTGGTCTCTACTGTGACTCCTGTGAAGCCTCTGTCTGTCAGAGCAGGGCACAGACTCAGAGTCACACTCCCCCACCAGGCACAGAGTCCCACCCCTCCTCCTCTTCCCTCTCCTCCTCTTCCCCCCTGCCTTTCTTCTCCTCTTTCCGCCCGTCTCTCCCTCCCGCTCTATTTCCCTGTCTCCTTCTCCCCCTCTGTCTCCGTCACATCTCCTCTTTCCGCCCCACCAGGTGGAAACAGAGGTTATGGCGCTCCTAAGACGCTGCCCCTCTCCCTCGCACTTCTTTGAAGTCCCATTATGCCTTTCCCCTCTCCTCCTCTTCTTCTTTGTGCTGTCGTTTACATTTCGGCATGACACGTATGTTGGAGTGCTTACTGAACCGCCCACAGAGTGTGTGCGCGAGCTGGCAGCGTGCGTACACACACATCTAACCTTGCTTGCACACACACACACGGTGGCACAGGGCTGGATGACAGCCTCTAATTTAGGCCTGGGGGTTCTGACGGCTCGTTCTCTCTCCTGTCTCACATGTCCTTCTAATCTGCCTCCCTGGGGATTGTGGGGGTTTGTGTGAGTGTTGTCACCGCAAAGGGGGTCACCGTTCCCGAAGAGGGGGTGGTGCCATCTCAACCCAGATTCACCTCCACTCTCTGGCACTGTTGCTTCTGCCTGGAAGGCTGCTGTCACTCCATGTTCTTCTCCATGTGTCTTCTCTACAACATGACAGGATGATGAGTGTGTGGCTCTCTCATCTGTCCCGCCTGTCTCTGTATATAGATCTGTATAGGATTCTACATTTTCTGTGTCCTGAGGAGGAGGCTGGGAGCTAGAGAACATGAGGGAGTCGGACTCCTCTGTGTGTTTCTCTGTCTCCTGCTGGCTTGCTGAGTGGTTACAGTGTGACTTGGTTTGACTGTGGTTGTGTTCAGGGTTAAAGTGTGGTGGGTTGGTGTGGGGTTGCCAGTGTGTGGGCTTGCAGCTGTAGGAGAGGTGGGGTTTGGCTGTGGTAAACTGCAGCAGTTTTACTGGCCATCTCAGACGGGTGGATCCGTCTCTGGCAACCACATGGAGATAAGAAGACATAGGAGTCTGATTCACCTCATGGCCCTGTTGTCTGTGCTCTGTACTACTGTTCCTCTCCTCCCCTTCCTCCCCCTCCTCCCCCTCCTCCCTATCATCTGCTGTCCCATGTTCAGGGCTCTGGTCTGTTTCTCTCAGTCTGACGTTGTGGGTAGGACAGCATGGGTCATGGCTAGCAGAGAACCTGTCTCTCTCCTCCCCTCCTCTCTTCTCTCCTCTCTCCTCCCCCTCTTCCCCGCCTGAGGGTTCTGTCTTGTTTCCAGGGTGAAGGCTGTTGGTTGGTTGCCCTAGTAACAGGTTGTCTGGGTGACGTAGACCATCTCCTCCCCGTCCCTTCTTCATCTGCCCTCTTCCTCCTCTCCCCTCCTCCTCTTGCTGGTCTGAGAAGACAGAGGCAGATGGCTCTAGCCTTGGGCCCCTCCTGGAGAAACAGAAGGAGACCCCCACCCTTCCTCTGTCTCTGCCCCACGGAAAGGCAGGGTCCTGGGAAGATCTGTTCAGGCGAGGCTGGGGATCCTCCAGAGAAGGTCCACATCTGGAATGCAAGGCTGGGGGTGGGGAGGCTTGGAAGGGCCCTCCAGGGAAGATGGGTATGTGGGTAGGGTCCTCTGGCTGCTGGGACTGGGAGTTGGAGAGAGGCTTGGTCTGGAGATGGGGGGAGTCCTCTCCCTGGAGAGTGAGAGGGATGGTCTGGGGCTGGGTTAGAGGTAGGGTAACAGCGGGTCGCTGGGAGTTCCCTGTGGTTTGGATTAACCCTGTTTGGGTCAAGGGAACATGGCGGTCCCCTGGTCTGTTGTCTTTCTCTCCACAGTGTCTCTCTGAATGCTGGATCTCAGCTCTCACTGTCCCTCGGAACCTAACAACCTGGTCTGGTACCCTGGTGCAAAGGAGAGGAGAGGTGGAGACGAGAGGATATCAGAGCAGAGAACAGAATAAATATAAAATTGGTGAAAATGTCAAACACTGTCCATATTATGCAGTTTACTGTGAGTGTTCATGTTATATTAACTCAGCCCGTGTTTACAGTATCTAGGCCTGCTCTTACATCCATCACTCTGAGGACCAGAGAGACTGACAGAGTGTGTGCAAGTGAGCGTATGTGGACAGTATGTGTGTATCATAGAGATTTCTTTGCAGTGCGCTTGGAAAGCAAGTCTCCACACACACGAACACACACACACACACACACACACACACACACACACACACACACACACACACACACACACACACACACACACACACACCTGTGTGTCTGTTGTCGTAGCAGTGCTAGTTGGTGCAGGTTTTTCAGAGCTCTCTCCTGCTTGCGGTCGTCCTTCCACGACTTAGACGCAACGTTCCGAGCAAACTCCCTCTGCTTCAACTCCTTTAGTCTCTACAGGGAGGAGAGGAGAGGGTCAGTGTGTGTGTGTGTGTGTGTTGTGTGGAAACTATTTCAGCTCCCTCTATCTGTGGGAAGAACCATCTCTGAGTGTGAATTGTGTATCAATCAAAAGTGTTGTTTCTACATCCTCTCTGCATGTTGTTTCTACATCCTCTGCCATAGAAACTGTATGACAGGCAGAATGGTGATGATTGAGTACTGACAGTGTTATAAGCCTAATGATGATGAGTATTGCAGTCTGTCAGATTGTCATCTCTCAGCAGGCTGCAGTGTATCAACCCTTCAATCATCAGCCTAAATGCCAGCAACCATCTGTCACATTAATATGGACTTCATCATAAGAGGATAATTTAGGAAACGTACTTCATTACGCGAATCTCAGTGATAATCCTGCTTATTGAAATCTTACATTGATAACATTGATTGAAGTATGATGTTGTTACTGATAGAAACTACAGACCACTGATAGGGTAAATAAAGCATAAGCAGCACTACAGGAACTGCATTGGAAGGCCCTAAAATCCCTCTTAGAATCATCTAGAACTGAACCTGGAACTCACCTCTAACTCCATAGAACCCTCTAGAACTGAACCTGGAACTCACCTCTAACTCCGTAGAACCCTCTAGAACTGAACCTGGAATTCACCTCTAACTCCGTAGAACCCTCTAGAACTGAACCTGGAACTCACCTCTAATTCCGTAGAACTCTCTAGAACTGAACCTGGAACTCCTAAGATCACAGCAAGCACCATCTCTGTATCATCAGCACTGAGAAACAGATCACTGCACTGTGTGTGTGTGGGTCTCCTCTCCATCGGTCTGCTCCTTCAGGTGTGCCAGCTCTTTCAGGCAAATAGTGATTCATGTCTCTTTCTCTGCCTTCCTTTGTTAATCATTTTTCTTCCTGCCTTTATCTGCGCTTGGCAGGTAGAGGTGTGTGTGTGTGTGTGTGTGTGTGTGTGTGTGTGTGTGTGTGTGTGTGTGTGTGTGTGTGTGTGTGTCTGTCTTCAGGCTGTAGAGGGATGTAAGGTGTCTGACAATAGCTGCTTCACTTTCTCTCGCTCTCTCTCACTCTCATTAGTTGATCATATTTACACCTAACTTACTGTCTAGGAACCTCCATTTGATCTAACAATAGATCTATCATTTTATCTAGCAACTATCTATCCCAACAGCTGATTATTTCCTGCATCTCTGTCTGACATGTCATTCAGTCCCTCCTCTCTTCCGTCTTTCTCTCTCTTTCCTTCCCTCCTTACGCCTTCTACCCCTCCTCTCTCACTCTCCTCTCTTGCTATCATGAAATCACACACACAGTAAACCCTAAGGGCACATCTTGATCCACTCAAATGAGCATGCATTTATTCATGCACACCTTCACCATCACACCTCCCGTGGCTGCTAATCAATATCAGATAAATTCATCCTGCTAATCCAGGAACACACACACACACACACACACACACACACACACACACACACACACACACACACACACACACACACACACACACACACAGTTCTCAGGTTAATCTGTAGTGAACAGAACGCAAACGAGTGTTTCTATGTATTATCACTCACTACTTAACATCCCACTGTCAGCTCACTGTAGACGGCTTTGATGTGCTCTACTGCTGCGTGTGTGTGTGTGTGTGTATTCATGTGTGCGTGCCTGCGTACGTGTGTGTGTAGGTAGCGTACAGTCTTTGAGCTTTGAGTCTTTGATGCCAAATACTGGTATATGGGAAATATTAATCATATTCCTACTCAGATGCATACATAATACATAACTAACTCTCTATCTCTGTGCGTGTGTGGACGTTTAACTATACTTGTTGGGACCAGAACTCCCCACAAGAATAGTAAACAAACAAACATTTGACCAACTGGGGACATGTTGTTAGTCCCCACAGGGTCAAATGCTATTTCTAGGCGGTTTATGGTTAAGGTTAGAATTAGGGTTAGAATTAGGTTTTAGGTTAGGGTTAGGAGCTAGGGTTAGGTTTAGGGTTAAGGTCAGGGTTAAGGTTAGGGAATATAGGATGAGAAGAATGAAGCCTGTACAGAATACATTTTTTCCAAAATGTGCATCCTGTTTGCAATAAGGCACTAAAAGTAAAACTGCAAGAAATCTGGCAAAGAAATTAACTTTATGTCCTGAATACAAACCGTTATGTTTGGGGCAAATCCAACAACACATTACTTTACATATTTTTAAGCATCATCTTATGTGGTGGCTGCATCATCTTTTATAATAATTGTATAATTGTATAATTGTAATCGTTAAGGACTGGGATGTTTTCTCGGATAAAAAATAAACAGAATGGAGCTAATTACATATAAAATCCTAGAGAAAAACACGGTTCAGTCTGCTTTCCACAAGACACTTGGAGATGAATGCAGCTTTTAGCAGGACAATATCCTAAAACATGAATCTACATTTGAGTTGCTTACCAGGAAGATAGTGAATGTGACCGAGTTTTGAATTAAATCTGCTTAAAATCTATAACAAGGCTTGAAAATTAATTTGACAGAGTTTGAAGAATTTAAAAAAAGAATAATGGGCAAATATTGTACAATCCAGGTGTGTTAAGCTCTTAGAGAGTTACCCAGAAAGACTCACAGCTGTAATAGCTGCTAAAGGTGATTCTAACATGCATTGACTCAGGGGGTGTGGTAGTAAGTAGAGGGCTATGAAAATTATAGATGAAAACTCTTGGTAAGTAGTATGGTCTACAGCTTATCATGAGATATTCTAACCAATGCGAGCAGAACCTCGAGACTTCCTTAATATTAGGGATCGCACACCAGCTCTTGTTAACAAAGAGACCCCCCCGAGTTTATCCCACGCTGCCGTTCTGTCCTGCCAATGTATAGAAAAAACAGCTCGATTTATATTTTCCATGTCCTTGTTCATCCACAACTCAGAGAAACATAGGATATTACAGTTCTTCAGATCACGTTGATAAGATAGTTATAAACGGAGCTCCTCCAGTTTATTCTCCAGTGACTGCACGTTGGAGGGAAGAGGCGGTTTACACACTCGCCGATGTCGTCTCGTCATAGGAAATGATGGGGGAAATATTATGTACAAAGAAAGTTAAGATCAGCTAAAAAAACAAACACAAAATAGCACAATTGGTCAGGATCCCGTAAAACAGCTCCTATTCCCACCAGCACCATAGACCTGGAAAAAAGCACTAGAAAATAAGAGGTAAGGAATGGAGAGGAAGAGTAATGACTGAATGTACAGTGGTTCTTCCTTTAAAAGTTGTGTCGTGCTGCAGCACACCTTGCGGGCTGCATCAGAATTCTATGGCACGTTATTTTAGTGGCAGCCATTGTTGCCATTTATGCTAGTTAGTGCTAGTTTGACCACCGCATCTTTGAGAAGCATTTGACTTTTTTAATATTGGCTGTACTCAATAATTAAAAAATGTTTTTTGTAAGAACATAGTATATGGGATTGATTTTAAGAAATTTAGCTTAATTAATTTGATGAATATTATGGTGTTTCAATTACAAGAAAAATGAAAAACTAAACCCTCAGTGTTTCCATTTGTAAAATATGGCGCTGTACAAAGTGACTGGCCGGGAGTAGGCTACTGTACTAAGAGCAAAATAATCCTAACATTTACACACCCTAACTGTAGAATAGCCAATACCCAAACGGAGATTCAGTGGAAAAAAACGTTTTTTCCAAGATGGCGTAGCAGTCAGACGTCTTTGTCCTTCGTCTTGTCGTGTCCCATGTATATATATTTTTATATATTTTTCTTCGCATATCTTTTTTATATTTTTCTAAACCTCAACTTCAAAATACTCTCCTGCAACCCGCCTCACCCAATGTGGTGTGGATCTGTTTTTTCTAAAGTATTTTTATTTGAACAGGAATCCCCCAACAGAAGCTAGCCAGCTCACTAGCTACTAGCTAGTAGTCAGCAAACCACTGCTAGCGGTCACCAGCTCTCGCCAGTTTGTACAATGCGACTCAAACCAGAGCATACCGGACCTATTTTCTCTCCATATCCCCGGATTCCTACCGCAAGCTCTGAAACTTTTCACCTGGCTCATCGCAGCTAGCTAGCTGCAATCGGAGTGAATACTCCTGGCTAACGTCTGTCCCGAAGCAAACACTAATTAGCCTGGAGCTAGCCCATGCTAGGCCCATTCTCCTGGCTAGCTGAAGAGTCCCATCAGACACTCCTGGGCTACAATACCCGGACCCCTTCTACTGCCGGTACAGGGCCACGGAACCCCGCCGATCCTTCACGACTGCTGACGTAACCTGCTCGAGGGGGTACTCAACTGGCCCCAATGTCACGACGTCTCCTGAATTCCCTTCTGCTAGCCTGCTACCTGCGGCCCGCTAGCTGTCTAGAGCATATTGGACTGTTAGCTGAATAGATCCATCGGCCAATTTCTTGGGCCACTATACCTATTTTGCCAATTGGACATGGACCCCTCTGCTACTCGGAACCCTACTAATCCATCACGACTGGCCTAGCGACGTCACCGCACGCGGAGGCTAAAACATACTTTCCTCCGTGAAGACGTTCCTCTAAGGCCCTTCTGCTAGTTTGCTATCCCCGGCCTGCTAGCTGTCTGAATCGCTGTGTCTCCAGGCACTCGGCTACGCATGCCTCTCCCTAATATCAGTATGCCTTGTCCATTACTGTCCTGGTTCGTGATTATTGACTTATTTCACTGTAGAGCCTCTAGTCCTGCTCAATATGCCTTAACCAACCATTTAGTTCCACCTCCCACATATGCTGTGACATCACCTGGTTTAAACGTCTCTAGAGACAATATCTCTCTGCCTAGGTTTACCTCCAATGTACTCACCTTCTACCATACCTTTGTCTGTACATTATGCCTTGAATCTATTCTATCGCGCCCAGAAACCTGCTCCTTTTACTCTCTGTTCCTAACGTACTAGATGACCAGGTCTGATAGCCTTTAGCCGTACCCTTATCCTACTCCTCCTCTGTTCCTCTGGTGATGTAGAGGTTAATCCAGGCCCTGCAGTGCCTAGCTCCACTCCTACTCCCCAGGTGCTCTTATTTGTTGACTTCTGTAACCGTAAAAGCCTTGGTTTCATGTATGTTAACCTGTTGCTTCTACTCGGGACGCTTGCGTCCCAACTAGAGAACAGGGCTCCGGGCAGCCGAGCGGAAATGGAGGAAAACTCGCCTCCCTGCGGACCTGGCATCCTTTCACTCCCTCCTCTCTACATTTTCCTCCTCTGTCTCTGCTGCTAAAGCCACTTTCTACCACTCTAAATTCCAAGCATCTGCCTCTAACCCTAGGAAGCTCTTTGCCACCTTCTCCTCCCTCTTGAATCCTCCTCCCCCTCCCCCCCCTCCTCCCTCTCTGCAGATGACTTCGTCAACCATTTTGAAAAGAAGGTCGACGACATCCGATCCTCGTTTGCTAAGTCAAACGACACCGCTGGTTCTGCTCACACTGCCCTACCCTGTGCTCTGACCTCTTTCTCCCCTCTCTCTCCAGATGACATCTCGCGTCTTGTGACGGCCGGCCGCCCAACAACCTGCCCGCTTGACCCTATCCCCTCCTCTCTTCTCCAGACCATCTCCGGTGACCTTCTCCCTTACCTCACCTCGCTCATCAACTCATCCCTGACCGCTGGCTACGTCCCTCCCGTCTTCAAGAGAGCGAGAGTTGCACCCCTTCTGAAAAAACCTACACTCGATCCCTCCGATGTCAACAACTACAGACCAGTATCCCTTCTTTCTTTTCTCTCCAAAACTCTTGAACGTGCCGTCCTTGGCCAGCTCTCCCGCTATCTCTCTCAGAATGACCTTCTTGATCCAAATCAGTCAGGTTTCAAGACTAGTCATTCAACTGAGACTGCTCTTCTCTGTATCACGGAGCGCTCCGCACTGCTAAAGCTAACTCTCTCTCCTCTGCTCTCATCCTTCTTGACCTATCGGCTGCCTTCGATACTGTGAACCATCAGATCCTCCTCTCCACCCTCTCCGAGTTGGGCATCTCCGGCGCGGCCCACGCTTGGATTGCGTCCTACCTGACAGGTCGCTCCTACCAGGTGGCGTGGCGAGAATCCGTCTCCTCACCACGTGCTCTCACCACTGGTGTCCCCCAGGGCTCTGTTCTAGGCCCTCTCCTATTCTCGCTATACACCAAGTCACTTGGCTCTGTCATAACCTCACATGGTCTCTCCTATCATTGCTATGCAGACGACACACAATTAATCTTCTCCTTTCCCCCTTCTGACGACCAGGTGGCGAATCGCATCTCTGCATGTCTGGCAGACATATCAGTGTGGATGACGGATCATCACCTCAAGCTGAACCTCGGCAAGACGGAGCTGCTCTTCCTCCCGGGGAAGGACTGCCCGTTCCATGATCTCGCCATCACGGTTGACAACTCCATTGTGTCCTCGTCCCAGAGCGCTAAGAACCTTGGCGTGATCCTGGACAACACCCTGTCGTTCTCAAATAACATCAAGGCGGTGGCCCGTTCCTGTAGGTTCATGCTCTACAACATCCGCAGAGTCGACCCTGCCTCACACAGGAAGCGGCGCAGGTCTAATCCAGGCACTTGTCATCTCCCGTCTGGATTACTGCAACTCGCTGTTGGCTGGGCTCCCTGCCTGTGCCATTAAACCCCTACAACTCATCCAGAACGCCGCAGCCCGTCTGGTGTTCAACCTTCCCAAGTTCTCTCACGTCACCCCGCTCCTCCGCTCTCTCCACTGGCTTCCAGTTGAAGCTCGCATCCGCTACAAGACCATGGTGCTTGCCTACGGAGCTGTGAGGGGAACGGCACCTCAGTACCTCCAGGCTCTGATCAGGCCCTACACCCAAACAAGGGCACTGCGTTCATCCACCTCTGGCCTGCTCGCCTCCCTACCACTGAGGAAGTACAGTTCCCGCTCAGCCCAGTCAAAACTGTTCGCTGCTCTGGCCCCCCAATGGTGGAACAAACTCCCTCACGACGCCAGGACAGCGGAGTCAATCACCACCTTCCGGAGACACCTGAAACCCCACCTCTTTAAGGAATACCTAGGATAGGATAAAGTAATCCTTCTCACCCCCCTTAAAAGACCTAGATGCACTATTGTAAAGTGGCTGTTCCACTGGATGTCATAAGGTGAAAGCACCAATTTGTAAGTCGCTCTGGATAAGAGCGCCTGCTAAATGACTTAAATGTAAAATGTAAATGTAGAGCTCTGGAAATGCAAATGCGCTACGCTAAATGCTAATAGTATTAGTTAAAACTCAAAAGTTCATTAAAATACACATGCAGGGTATCGAATTAAAGCTACACTCGTTGTGAATCCAGGCAACAAGTCAGATTTTTAAAATGCTTTTCGGCGAAAGCATGAGAAGCTATTATCTGATAGCATGTAACACCCCAAAAGACCCACAGGGGACGTAAACAAAATAATTAGCATTTCGGCGTTACACAAACCGCACAATAAAATAGAAAACATTCATTACCTTTCACCATCTTCTTTGTTGGCACTCCTAGATGTCCCATAAACACTATTTGGGTCTTTATTTCGATTAAATCGGTCCATATAAAGCCTAGATATCGTTATATGTAGACTGTGTGATAAACGAAAAAAACATCGTTTCAAAACGTAACGTCATTTTTTTAAATTCAAAAAGTCGACGATAAACTTTCACAAAACACTTCGAAATACGTTTGTAATGCAACTTTAGGTATTAGTAAACGTTAATAAGCGATAAAATTCATCAGGAGGCGATGTAAAGATCATTAGCTGTCCGTCTGGAAAAATGTCCGGCTATAAACTCAACGAAAATATCCGGTCCTAGACCTAAGGAGATACGGTGCCCTGCATGTGTTTGACCAAGAAAAAACTCGAAGGGAAATGACAAGACTCTAGACACCGTGTGGAAGCTGTAGGTACTGCAACCTCAGTCAATTAATTGTGGTTCACCTTTATCAATGGGTTCAAGTAGCGCATGGATATATTTTCCCATTTTCAGTGATCAGTTTTTCCTGTGCTTTTCGATGTAAATGCCGTTCTGGTAAAGCCACAGCAGTGATTTAACCAGTTTTATAAACGTCTGAGTGTTTTCTATCCACACAGACTAAGCAAATGCATATACTATATTCCTGGCATGAGTAGCAGGGCGCTGAAATGTTGCGCGATTTTTAACAGAATGTTCAAAAAAGTAGAGGGTCGACTTAAGAGGTTAACATTAGAAGCCTCCTTCCTAAGTTTGATTTATTCACTGCTTTAGCATACTCTGCCAACCCGGATGTCCTAGCCGTATCTGAATCCTGGCTTAGGATGACCTCCAAAAACCCTGAAACATCCATCCCTAACTATAACATTTTCCGACAAGATAGAACTGCCAAAGGGGGCGGTGATGCAATCTGCTGTTCTGTCTTACTATCCAGGTTTGTACCCAAACAATTCAAGCTTCTAAATAAAAAAATCCACCTTTCCAGAAACAAGTCTCTCACCTTTGTCACTTGCTATAGACCACCCTCTGCCCCCAGCTGTGCCCTGGACACTATATGTGAATTGATTGCCCCCCATCTATCTTCAGAGCTCGTGCTGCTAGGTGACCTAAACTGGGACATGCTTAACACCCAAGCCATCATATAATCTAAGCTTGATGCCCTAAATCTCACACAAATTATCAATGAAACTACCAGGTACAACCCCAAATCCGTAACCATGGGCACCCTCATAGACATCATCCTAACCAACTTCCCCTCCAAATACACCTCTGCTGTTTTCAACCAGGACCTCAGCGATCACTGCCTCATTGCCTGCATTCGTAATGGGTCTGCGGTCAAACGACCAGCCCTCATCACTGTCAAACGTTCCCTAAAACACTTCAGCAAGCAAACCTTTCTAATCGACCTGGCCCGGCTATCCTGGAAGGATATTGACCTCAACCCGTCAGTAGATTATGCCTGGTAATTCTTTAAAAGTGCTTTCCTCAGCATCTTAAATAAGCAGGCCCCATTAAAAAAAATGTAGAACCAGGAACAGATATAGCCCTTGGTTCTCTCCAGACCTGACTGCCCTTGACCAGCACAAAAACATCTTGTGGCGATCTGCATTAGCATCGAATAGCCCCCGTGATATTCAACTTTTCAGGGAAGTTAGGAACCAATATACACAGGCAGTTAGGAAAGCTAAGGCTAGCTTAATCAAGCAGAAATGTGCATCCAGTAGCACAAACTAAAAAGTTCTAGGACACTGTAAAGTCTATGGAGAATAAGAGCTCCTCCTCACAGCTGCCCACTGCACCGAGGCTAGGAAACACTGTCACCACTGATAAATCCACTATAATTGAGAATTTCAATAAGCATTTTTCTACGGCAGGCCATGCTTTCCACCTGGCTAACCCTACCCCGATCAACAGCCCTGAACCCTCCACAGTAACTCGCCCAAGCCTCCCTATTCTCCTTCACCCAAATCCAGATAGCTGATGTTCTGAAAGAACTGCAAAATCTGGACCCCTACAAATCAGCCGGGCTACACAATCTGGACCCTCTCTTTCTAAAATTATCTGCCTAAATTGTTGAAATGTCTATTACTAGCCTGTTCAACCTCTCTTTTGTATCGTCTGAGATTCCCAAAGATTGGAAAGCTGCCGTGGTCATCCCTCTCTTCAAAGGGGTAGACACTCTAGGCCCAAACTGCTACAGACCTATATCTATCCTACCCTGCCTTTCTAAAGTCTTCGAAAGCCAAGTTAACAAAAAGATTACCGACCATTTCGAATACCACCGTACCTTCTCCGCTATGCAATCTGGTTTCAGAGCTGGTCATGGGTGCACCTCAGCTATGCTCAAGGTCCTAAATGATATCATAACCGCCATCGATAAGAGACATTACTGTGCAGCCGTATTCATCTACCCGGCCAAGGCTTTCGACTCTGTCAATCACCACATTCTATTAGGCAGACTCAACAGCCCTGGTTTCTCAAATGATTGCCTCACCTGGTTCACGAACTACTTCTCTGATAGAGTTCAGTGTGTCAAATCGGAGGGCCTGTTGTCCGGATCTCTGGCAGTCTCTATGTGGGTGCCACAGGGTTCAATTCACGGGCCGACTCTCTTCTCTGTATACATGAATGATGTCGCTCTTGCTGCTGGTGATTCTCTGATCCATCTCTACGCAGACGACACCATTCAGTATACATCTGGCCCTTCTTTGGACACTGTGTTAACAACCCTCCAGACGAGCTTCAATGCCATACACTCTCCTTCCGTGGCCTCCAACTGCTCTTAAATGCAAGTAAAACTAAATACATGCTCTTCAACCGATCGCTGCCCGCACCTGCCTGCCCGTCCAGCATCCTACTCTGGACGGTTCTGACTTAGAATATGTGGACAACTACAAATACCTAGGTGTCTGGTTAGACTGTAAACTCTCCTTCCAGACTCACATTAAGCATCTCCAATCCAATTTCACCAGAAAGCATCCTTCACTCATGCTGCCTAACATACACTTGTAAAACTGACCATCCTACCGATCCTCGACTTCGGCGATGTCATTTACAAAATACCCTCCAACACTCTACTCAACAAATCGGATGCAGTCTATCACAGTGCCATCAGTTTTGTCACCAAAACCCCATATACTACCCACCACTGCGACCTGTACGCTCTCGTTGGCTGGCCCTCTCTTCATACTCGTCGCCAAACCCACTGGCTCCAGGTCATCTACAAGTCTCTGCTAGGTAAAGCCCCACCTTATCTCAGCTCACTGGCCACCATAGCAGCACCCAACCATAGCACGCGGTCCAGCAGGTATATCTCACTGGCCACCCCCAAAGCCAATTCTTCCTTTGGTTGCCTTTTCTTCCAGGTCTCTGCTACCAATGACTGGAACTAACTGCAAAAATCACTGAAGCTGGAGACTCATATCTCCCTCACTAGCTTTAAGCACCTGCTGTCAGAGCAGCTCACAGATCACTGCACCTGTACATAGCCCATCTGTAAATAGCCCATCCAACTACCTTATCCCCATACTGTATTTATTTATTTATCTTGCTTCTTTGCACCCCAGTATCTCTGCTTGCACATTCATCCTCTGCACATCTACCATTCCTGTGTTTAATTGCTATATCGCAATTACTTCGCCACCATGGCCTATTTATTGCCTTACCTCCCTTATCCTGCCTCATTTGCACACACTGTTTATATACTTTTTCTACTGTATTGTTGACTGTATGTTTGTTTATTCCATGTGTAACTCTGTGGTGTTGTATGTGTCGAACTGCTTTGCTTTGTCTTGGCCAGGTCACAGTTGTAAATGAGAACTTGTTCTCAACTAGCTTACCTGGTTAAATTAAGGTGAAAAATAAATAAAAATAAAACAGTCCCATGCTGGTCTCAGAGCAGCGCGAAACGGTGCTGAAATAGTTGACCACATGTCATTCAGTGATATTTATTTCCATAGTAATTCGGTATGGATCCATAACGAAATATAACCCTGCATTACAATTATAATGCAGGGTTAATAATAAATGTATATATTTGTAGGGCTTGATGCATTATTTTGTTGGTGCAAATCTGGTTTTAGACACGGTAAGATGGACTCACTGATGGTTGAAGATGATGAGCGATCGGCAAAGGCAATCAACATAGCTCTAATCACAATCAGAAGACAGTTGAAGAAACATGTGTGGACCGGTCGGGAGTAGATCTAGGCTACTAAGTGACTACGAGTGAAGAGCAAAATGATCCTAACATTTTGAAATAAAAATCAGATTTATCAAGACCAGTCCCCATGCTTTGTCATTCAGTGATATTTATCAAATCAAATCAAAATCAAATCAAATCAAATTTTATTTGTCACATACACATGGTTAGCAGATGTTAATGCGAGTGTAGCGAAATGCTTGTGCTTCTAGTTCCGACAATGCAGTGATAACCAACAAGTAATCTAACTAACAATTCCAAAACTACTGTCTTATACACAGTGTAAGGGGATAAGGAATATGTACATAAGGATATATGAATGAGTGATGGTACAGAGCAGCATACAGTAGATGGTATCGAGTACAGTATATACATATGAGATGAGTATGTAGACAAAGTAAACATACTCATCTCATATGTATATACTGTACTCGATACCATCTACTGTATGCTGCTCTGTACCATCACTCATTCATATATCCTTATGTACATATTCCTTATCCCCTTACACTGTGTGGCAATCAACATAGCTCTAATCACAGTCAGAAGACAGTTGAAGAAACATGTGTGGACCGGTCGGGAGTAGATCTAGGCTACTAAGTGACTACGAGTGAAGAGCAAAATGATCCTAACATTTTGAAATAAAAATCAGATTTATCAAGACCAGTCCCCATGCTTTGTCATTCAGTGATATTTATTCCCTATTGTCCTGCTGATAGTTGAAATAAACATCTGCATTTTGAAAGAGTATTTTTATCATGATTTTATTAAGGAAAGCATAAACACTGTACAGTATATGCTTGATCTGGCATTTCGCGGTTGCATGAGGTTTGGAGTTAGAAATGTCAAACTTTAGAGTGGGGGGTTTCACAACTACAGTAGCTGAGCTACTAGACTATCCTTTGTAATGATTGAAGAAAATACCGTCCTAGTCATAGCCCATTCTAGAAATGTTGTTTGCAGAATTCACAGCCTGCTACGCTTGTTTTTTCTCCCTGTTTTTAGAGGGAGAGAAACCAAAAGCCCACCGCCCGCCCGGCCGGCCAAACCCTCCCCTAACCCGGGCGATGGTGGGCCAATTGTGCGTCGCCTCATGGTTCTCCCGGTCACGGCCGGCACAGGTATCGAACCAGCATCTGTAGCAAATGAAGTGTCTCCAACCGCTGCGCCTCCCGGTTGGCCCCATCCACAAAGTCTTTACTGCTGATCAATTGTCTTGCACAATGTATCAAAAATACTACTTAAACAGGACTCTTAAATCATTTAATTTGAATATTAATTATATATTTTGATCACAGAAACAATGAGAAAATATGGAAAATAAATAAATAATTCAATGTTGATTACACGGGCTGCTTTATATAATTATCTGCCAGTGTAGCCACAATCGGCCCGAGCCCCAAGTAATACATTTGGGCCAGATACCTCACACCAGAATCGGCCCGAGCCCCAAGTAATACATTTGGGCCAGATACCTCACACCGGAATCGGCCCGAGCCCCAAGTAATACATTTGGGCCAGATACCTCACACCGGAATCGGCCCGAGCCCCAAGTAATACATTTGGGCCATATACCTCACACCGGAATCGGCCCGAGCCCCAAGTAATACATTTGGGCCAGATACCTCACACCGGAATCGGCCCGAGCCTGATCATCATCAAGAGACATACTGGACGTTATGTCAGAGAGGTGTTTTTGGGACCACATCATGTCTATTGTCCTGCAAACAGCCCTTGTGAAAACAACAGAGAAGAGAAGTTCCTTACTTTTTCCCCTTTCCACTTGCCTCTTCCATTTATTCCCATAGTATTTTTTTATGGTTTGCATTGCAAATGAGGGCATAAACTGGGTCAAGACGCCAGAAAATTAAGTAGACCTTACTCATGTCGCCTACGGTAGGCCTACAGTATAGCTATAAATATATATTTTTTAATCTCTACATGTAGGTCTCCTGATTTAAACCCGATCAAACTTGTTGCAACTAAAATGTTGTTGAAATAATCATCTGCATGTTTGCCTGGCATGGATTGTGACTCCAGCTCGTTCCTTGCCCTCTTCAACTCCGCCAATGCCGCCTGACTCTGTGCCAATGACTTGACTCTCCGCCAATAATTACATTTAGATGATTGGAGGATTCTAAATGAATATCTAAGGGGCATTTTTCATTAGGGCAAATCTGTGAGGATATCTAAGGGGCTTTTATAGAATTGTAATGCAGGATTAATAATAATAATAATCGCTTTGTTTAAAAAATAACGATATTTTGAAGATTTAGTCTCAAATAACCGAAAGTGAGCAATTGCAATCTGAATAAATTGGAAAAAATCCATTCTTGAACATGAGGTGAGACATGCTTACTAAACCAGTTTGTTATTTAGAGAGAGAAACCAAAAGCCCACCGTGTCTATTTTTTGGAAAATCGTCAGTCCACATGTCAAGTGAAATTCCCACATTGTATTTACCCAAGTTCTCCCTTAAAACTCCAGGACCACCAACAGTTTTTGTTGCTGCCTGATGCAGGACTCTAGTGTCAGATGAGACTCTCAGACTGAATAAGCCTCCATTAATTGCCACAGTTTAGACTTCCAATAGATCAGCGTTCTAACTCCCCTTGTAACTAGAGGTCGACCGATTAATCGGAATGGCCAATTAATTAGGGCCGATTTCAAGTTTTCATAACAATCGGTAATCTGCATTTTTGGTCACCGATTATGGCCGATTACATTGCACTCCACGAGGAGACTGCGTGGCAGGCTGACTACCTGTTATGCGAGTGCAGCAAGGAGCCAAGGTAAGGTGCTAGCTAGCATTAAACTTATCTTATAAAAAACAATCAATCTTAACATAATCACTAGTTAACTACACATGGTTGATGATATTACTAGTTTATCTAGCTTGTCCTGCGTTGCATATAATCAATGTGGTGCCTGTTAATTTATCATTGAATCACAGCCTACTTTGCCAAACGGTGATTTAACAAGCGTATTCGCAAAAAAAGCACTGTCATTGTACCAATGTGTATCTAACCATAAACATCAACACCTTTCTTAAAATCAATACACAAGTATAGAATTTTAAACATGCATATTTGGTTAAAATTGCCTGCTAACATGAATTTCTTTTAACTAGGGAAATTGTGTCACTCTTGCGTTCTGTGCAAGCAGAGTCAGGGTATATGCAGCAGTTTGGGCCACCAGGCTCCTTGCGAACTGTGTGAAGACCATTTCTTCCTAACAAAGACCATAATTAATTTGCCAGAATTTTACATAATTATGACATAACATTGAAGGTTGTGCAATGTAACAGCAATATTTAGACTTAGGGATTCCACACGTTAGATAAAATACGTAACGGTTCCGTATTTCACTGAAAGAATAAACGGTTTGTTTTCGAAATGATAGTTTCTGGATTTTACCATATTAATTACCTAAGGCTTGTATTTATGTGTGTTATTATATTATAACTAAGTCTATGATTTGATAGAGCAGTCTGACTGAGCGGTGGTAGGCAGCAGCAGGCTCGTAAGCATTCATTCAAACAGCACTTTCCTGCATTTGCCAGCAGCTCTATGCTGTGCTTCAAGCATTGCGCTGTTTATGACTTCAAGCCTATCAACTCCCAAGATTAGGCTAGCAATACTAAAATACCTATTAACATTCAATAGTCAAAGGTATATGAAATGCAAATGGTATAGAGAGAAATAGTCCTATAATAACTACAACCTAAAACTTCTTACCTGGGAATATTGAAGACTCATGTTAAAAGGAACCACCAGCTTTCATGTGTTCTGAGCAAGGAACTTAAACGTTAGCTTTTTTACATGGCACATATTGCACTTTTACTTTCTTCTCCAACACTTTGTTTTTGCATTATTTAAACCAAATTGAACATGTTTCATTATTTATTTGAGACTAAATAGATTTTATTGATGTATTATATTAAGTTAAAATAAGTGTTCATTCAGTATTGTTGTAATTGTCATTATTACAAATATATATATAAAACAATCGTCCGATTAATTGGTATGGGCTTTTTTTGGTCCTCCAATAATCGGTATCGGCGTTGAAAAATCATAATCGGTCGACCTCTACTTGTAAGTGTGGTGAAATGACAGAATGCCACCATCTACCACAAACGGTCAAGGCATAAACTCGTAACTTTTAAAGGAAGAACCACTGTACGTAATCAGTGTGTAATTTTATTTATTTATTTTACCTTTGTTTAACTAGGCAAGTCAGTTAAGAACAAATTCTTATTTTCAATGACGGCCTAGGAACAGTGGGTTAACTGCCTGTTCAGGGGCAGAACGACAAATTTGTACCTTGTCAGCTCGGGATTTGAACTTGCAACCTTCCGGTTACTAGTCCAACGCTCTAAACACTAGACTACCCTGCCGCCCCGGGTAGCGTTATACAATCCCAACATGTTTATTTCACTACCCGTGACAGGAAGAACACACGTGTGTCTTTATAGCGGCAGCCTCTGAATCACAAACAGAACAGCCAGCACAAATAGGCTACATTCACCAGTCTCTACATTACAGCTTGGAAACTGGTGTGTGTGTCTATATGTGTGTGTGTGTGTGTGTGTGGGTACAATGCCCATGGCTAAAGTCTCTCTGCCGCTCCTATAGCTTGTTTCATGTCTTTGTTGCTGGTAACAACGAAGCCTTAACTCTGGGCTGCTGTAATTCATGTTCAGAACAATGACAACTAAGCAACAGCTTTATGTTTATTTGACATTTCTCTGTGTGGGATGAGACTGGAAGACTTGGTCTGCGTGTGTGTGAAGGGAGGTTTGCGTGTTTGTGCTTTTGTTTTTGTGTATGTTTGTTACCTGTCTGTGTGCGTGGTCATAGGAGTTGATATGGTTGTCATACTCCTGGTGTCTCAGGTACTGTTTATCACACAGCTGACAGAAGAAACTCGACTTCCCATCATTCTCCACTGTACCTGCTGCACTCTCACCATGATCCTAGAGAGAGAGAGAGACCGAAAGACAGAGAGAGAAAATTAGTGGAGAGAGCGATAGAGAGAGAAGGGTTAGAAAGAGGGAAAGAGAGATGTTAGTTATGTTGTCACAGATGTCAACTCCAGGATTTCTGACCTCAGTGGTGTTTATGGAAAGCAGCAGTGTAGAGTGGAACAATTTCATCCGTCATAACACTACGTTAAACCTTCATAACACTACGTTAAACCTTCATAACGCTACGTTAGATCTTCATGGCACTACGTTAAAACAGACTTGTGTTGGTGTGGTTGATCTTGATCTAAGAGAGGAGACATGGGCTAGCCTAGGATACAATAAAACAATTCTCACCCATCCACTCCCACACCCAGTCATGCGTCTAGAGTGACTTGACGTGAGTGGGTTTCCTCAGCGGCCACCCCTTAGGACACAAACTGCTGTCTATCAGTGGGTGTGTGGGTGGGTGGGGGTGTGTCAGTGTGTTCACGCTCTGCAGCAGAATGTAATTTCCCTGAGGCTCGGAGCTGCCAATAAACACTACTGAATCCTGCTCTACCCTGACATGATGGGAATTTAATTTGAGTCCCCCTCTCTTGCTTTCCCTCCCTCTGTGCCCCTTTCTCCATTTCTGCCCATTCTGTCCCCGTTTCCCGCTCCTCTTCCCTCCCCTCTGCCTGTTTCCTCTACACTTCCGCACCCGTCTCTGCTTCCCTCCCCTCTTCCCCCTCTTTCTTATTCTCTCTCCTTTTCTTCTGTAAGCTCTAGGTCATACAGTGACAGAATCCATCGGCACCAATTTCCTCAGTAATATGCTTGAGCCAAGGAAAAGAGAAAGGAGGGAGGGGTGGTGATGGAGGACAACACAAAGGGAGGGAGGGAGGGAGTAGTATAGTGGGGGTGTTTGTGTTCAAGTAATATTATAACAGTGAAAATGTCAAAGTGACACTAAGCTTTAGAGGCTGGAACATGCAGAGTTATAAAAAGGTATGTGTGTACTGTATGTGGGTGTGTATGTGTGTATTTTTGTGCACTTGTGTGTGTGAGCATATACGTGTGTGTGTGTGTGTGTGTGTGTGTGTGTGTGTGTGTGTGTGTGTGTGTGTGTGTGTGTGTGTGTGTGTGTGTGTGTGTGTGTGTGTGTGTGTGTGAGCGTAAAAGCCCTCAGAAGAGAAATTATGATTATATTTTTACGAGTCTGTGTTTTGGAAGGTAATCACTAAGCATATGGCCACTCTCTGTAAAGTCAAATCACCTTTTTCTAGGCTGTTTTGACATTTCACCCTCTTCCTCTGAGCTAGGCATCTCTCCCAAGTGGAACATCAGCAGAAATGGGTCCATTGAAGTGATTGAGCAAATCTGGCCACATAATAATATGGTGATAGAACTTGAACAGAAATAACTTCAAGGTGGTTTGGGGCTTTAACATCTGCTCTATGGATTTCTTTGGACACTCAAGTTAGTATGCTAAACTAATGAGGGGCTGCTGAAAATACCTACATTGGTTGCTTGGCAACAGTTTAGGTGCACTGTAAGTGGAAACATCAAACAACATAGTTTTGGAGGTAAATTCTGCTTTAACGAATGAGTAAACTGATCAGTCAGTCTAACAAGCAGGAGGCTTATATCCCACTGCCAACTGTGTGCTTGTTTGTTTTTATCTCTCCTAAGCACCTCACACCTCTCTCGTGTGTCTGAGAAATTAAGCTGAACCAGGGAGGTGTGAGTGCATGTGTGTGTTGTTTGTTCGAAATCAAATCCAAATCTAAATTTATTGATTGCAGACACAGATTTGCAGATGTTATCACAGGTGCAGTAAAATGCTTGTGTTTCTAGCTCCAACAGTGCAGTAGTACCTAGCAATAAAATATACAAACACAATCCCCATCATTTTACATTATACACCTACAGTACACACACACCTCAGTTTGCCTCTGCTCCCTGCAAGTAGCCATCCCCAGACACACACACTCTGACAAGTTGACGTCTCGTCACTAAATTAATCCAGACGTCAATTTGCTGATGCACCGTAAACCTGTTTATAAATTATACATTGTTTTCAGTCCCAACAAAAAAACGCAAAAAAGTGCCAACGCAAGGCCCTCACTCTGTCATTCAGAAACTTATTTCAGTGTCTGCCTGCCAGTTGAAAACCTTTACCTGTGTGTGTGTGTGTGTGTGTGTAGTTAAGGATATTAACTATAAAAAGGTAAGACAAGTTTTTTAGTTTTTTCTGGTGCCCCTCTGCACACACAATTTTGTTAGCCACCTGGCTAGCTCTGGTCCAACGTTAAGCCAAATATCTGAAGTTCAAAGACATTCAAAGTTGCTCCATAGAAGCCGCTCCCCTGTAGGTATAATTCTATGGGCGTAATTCAGATAACACATGTCATAACAAAATGACCAGCGCTTTCAGTTGTACAACTGACTAGGTATCCCTATTTCCCTTTCAAGCCAAGCCTCCTCCTCAGCTCCTCCATCTCTCGCTCTCTCCCCACCCGCAAAATGTCAGCTGTGCTGTTCTGTTCTGGACCAGTTGTAATTTTTCTAAGTTTCTCTTTGTGGCACTTGACCACACGACTGGACAGTAGTCCAGGTGAGACAGAACTAGGGCCTGTTTTGTTGATAGTGATAAGAAGGCAGAGTAGCGCTTTTTTATGGACAGACCTCTCCCCATCTTAGCTACTGTTGCATCAATATGTTTTGACCATGACCGTTTACAAACCAGGGTTACTCCAGGCAGTTTAGTCTCTTCAACTTGCTCAATTTCCACATTATTCATTACAAAATTGAGTTCAGGTTTAGGGTTTAGTGAATGATTTGTTCCAAATACAATGCTTTTATTTTTTTAATTTTTATATTTAGGACTAACTTATTGTTGGCCACCCATTCTGAAACTGACTGCAGCTTTTTGTTAAGTGTTGCAGTGATTTCGCTTGTTGCGGTAGCTGAGGTGTATAGTGTTGAGTCACTAGCATATATAGACCCACAGGCTTTACTCAGTGCCAGTGACAGGTCATTAGTAAAGATTGAAAAAAAAGTAAAGGGCCTAGACAGCTGCCCTGGGGAATGCCTAACTTACTGGATTATGTTGGAGAGGCTTCCTTTAAAGAACACCCTCTGTGTTCTGTTAGAAAGGTAACTCTCATCCACAATATAGCTGGGCATGTAAAGCCATAAAGCGTACGTTTTTCCAACAGCAGATTATGATCGATTATGTCAAAAGCTAAACTGAAGTCTAACAAAACAGCTCCCACAATGTTTTTATTATCAATTTCTCTCATCCAATCATCAGTCCCTTCCCTATAAGCGTGCTGAAAATCTTAAAATGTTTATTGCTTTACTGGGAGGCTTGTCTATCAGAGGTAGACATGATATTTATGTTAGAGCTGATAGTGCAAGGTGAGCTACAGTGGACTTCCTACTAGGGCAAACTGCCTCAGTTCTAACAGTATAACTCAGGTTCATGCTGTACATGCATGATCACTCCATACAATAGATGTAGGATTGACAGAGGCATTCAGGGGAGTAAGAGGTGCATAAATGAGGTTACTTACATTATGACTGCCAATGGTCCCGGGACAATTTACATTTGCAGCAGCACTACAACAACTCAACAAGTCGTCGGTAGAGATTGTCTGAGCAGGGCTTGGGTCACAATTATGACACAGACACATCTTTGTTCACGCCTGTCATTTCTGTTAGACATGTTGGTCACGCTTCGAGTGGTTTACATGCATGTTGTGCGTGATTATGTCTGTGCTATAGACTGTGAAGTGACAGCTTAATTTTCCACTCCTCTGCTGTTCTCCCTCCCTCTATCCTCTTCTCTCATCTCCTATACTCTCCTTTCATTGTCCCTATTCACACAGAGTTTATCATATGATCAAACTTTCAAAACGAGTTAGTTTTGGCTAGCCACAGCAGTCAACTAGATAGCTAAGTAGCTCTTTAGCTTACTAGCACATTCACTAATTTGTTTGTAAACAATAACAAGCTAGTTAGCTACCACATGTTTTTGTTAAACTGTCAACATAATAGCTAACAGGCAACAAGATATGCCGAATAACAGTCTAAAAACCACTTGAGGGTTCCAATCGCGTGGCCAGAAATCAGATGTGTATGTGACTTGAAATCAAGATCAGAATCAGATTCCATGTGCTTTTTGGCAGTTCAGACTGCAGGAAAAAGAACAGATTCGAATCTGTATTATTTTATTTACTTGAGTCACTTCAAACTGTCAATTTGAACAAGGCTTTAGTGAAGGAGGCTCACAGTACTGTACTACTGCTACAGTAGGACAGGGAGGCTAATATATTCAGAGACTCTTAATTGCATCTGTGTGAAGGGTATATTCATAATTTTGTAGATCAACTCCTATAATTGCTATCCTGCCTTAATGACGGGAAATACTGTGTACACACACACACACACACACACACACACACACACACACACACACACACACACACACACACACACACACACACACAGTGGTGTAAGTACTTACTTTTGAAGTCAGAAGTTTACATACACCTTAGCCAAGTACATTTAAACTTAGTTTTTAACCATTCCTGACATTTAATCCAAATAAAAATTCCCTGCCTTAGATCAGCTAGGATCCCCACTTTATTTTAAGAATGTGAAATGTCAGAATAATAGTAGAGAGATTTATATATTTCAGATTTTATTTTATTTCATCACATTCCCAGTGGGTCAGAAGTTTACATACACTTAGTATTTGGTAGCATTGCCTTTAAATGTTTTAACTTGGGTAAAACGTTTCAGGTAGCCTTCCACAAGCTTCCCACAATAAGTTGGGTGAATTTTGGCCCATTCTGCCTGACAGAGCTGGTGTAACTGAGTCAGGTTTGTAGGCCTCCTTTCCTCGCACACGCTTTTTAAGTTCTGCCCACAAATTTGCTATAGGATTGAGGTCAGGGCTTTGTAATGTCCACTCCAATACCTCAACTTTGTTGTCCTTATGCCATTTTGCCACAACTTTGAAAGTATGCTTGGGGTCATTGTCCATTTGGAAGACCCAGTTGCGACCAAGCTTTAACTTCCTGACTGATGTCTTGAGATGTTGCTACAATATATCCACATATTTTTCCTACCTCATCATGCCATCTATTTTGTGAAGTGCATCAGTCCCTCCTTCAGCAAAGCACCCCACAACATGATGCTGCCACCCCTGTGCTTCACGGTTGGGATGGTGTGCTTTGGCTTGCAAGCCTCCCCCTTTTACCTCCAAACATAATGATGGTCATTATGGCCAAACAGTTCTATTTTTGTTTCATCAGACCAGAGGACATTTCTCCAAAAAGTACGATCTTTGTCCCCATGTGCAATTGCAAACCGTAGTCTGACTTTTTTATGGCGGTTTTGGAGCAGTGGCTTCTTCCTTGCTGAGCGGCCTTTCTTCAGGTTATGGCGATATAGGTCTCGTTTTACTGTGGATATAGATACTTTTGTACCTGTTTCCTCCAGCATCTTCACATGCTGTTGTTCTGGGATTGATATGCACTTTTCGCACCAAAGTACGTTCATCTCTAGAAGACAGAACGCGTCTACTTCCTGAGCGGTATGGCGGCTGCGTGGTCCCATGGTGTTTATACTTGCGTACTATTGTCTGTACAGATGAACGTGGTACCTTCAGGCGTTTGGAAATTGCTCCCAAGGATGAACCAGACTTGTGGAGGTCTAAAAAAAAAAATCTGAGGTCTTGGCTGATTTATTTTGATTTTCCCATGATGTCAAGCAAAGAGGCACTGAGTTTAAGGTAGGCATTGAAATAAATTCTCATGTACACCTCCAATTGACTCAAATGAGGTCAATTCGCCTATCAGAAGCTTCTAAAGCCATGACATCATTTTCTGGAATTTAGTGTATGTTAACAAGAAATTTGTGGAGTGGTTGAAAAACGAGATTTAATGACTCCAGCGTAAGTGTTTGTAAACTTCCGACTTCAACTGTATGTAAAAATACTAAAAGTATCTGTTCTTCACCATTTTATATTTTACAACTTTTACTTCTACTTCACTACATTCCTAAATATTTTCTATGACACCCAAATGTACTCGTTACATTTTGATTGCTCAGCAGGACAGACATTTTTTCCAATTCAGGCACTTATCAAGAGAACATCCCTGGTCATCCATACTGCCTCTGATCTGGTGGACTCAAACACACATGGTTTGTTTGTAAATTATTTCAGTGTTGGAGATTGCCCCTGGCTATCCATAAATATAAAAACAAGAAAATTGTAACGTCTGGTTGGTAAATAAGGAATTTTAAATGACTTATACTTTTACTTTTGATACTTAAGTATATTTTAGAAATGAGTTTTGATACTTCAGTATATTTAAAACCGAATACTTTTACATAAGTCATTTTCCTTTATGATTTTTTTTTACACCGTTTCCTCCCCAATTTCGTGGTATCCAATTGGGAGTTACAGTCTTGTCTCATTGCTGCATTTCCCGTACGGACTCGGGAGAGGTGAAGGTCGAGAGCCGTGCGTCCTCAAACAACCCATCTAAGCCGCACTGCTTCTTGACACAATGCCCACTTAATGTGTCGGAGGAAGCACTGTGCACTTGGCAACCGTGTCAGCAAGCACTCCACAGGAGTCTCTGGTGCGCGATGGGACAAAGACATCCCTGTATCTAAGAGACACACATTTACTGCTGAGGTCTCACTAAAACCCTCCTATTGTGTGTGTGTGTGTGTGTGTGTGTGTGTGTGTGTGTGTGTGTGTGTGTGTGTGTGCCTATCCCCATCGGTTACAGAAATGTCCAAAACAGATGAAAGAACTAGATAGAAAGGTCAGAAACAGATGTTTGAAAGCTAGATACTGTTGATATACTAGCCAAACACACAGATATGAAGGATGCAGGATGGAGATGTACCTGCCATTACACCAACAGCCAAAATGTTTTTAAAACTGGATACTGTAGCTCTGGCCAAAAACACAGATCTGATATAACTAGATACTGATGTTTTGCCATCATAGTAAAGGCTGAAAGTACAGATCTGAGAATACTGCAGCACCAGCAGGGAACATAGATCTGTGAAAAGATTACTGGATGCTGGAGCATTTCCAGATGAAACAATGTAGCGCTTGACTGCCTGTTTGAAAATGACCGTGTCCCTAACCAACCTGCTGGAGATGTCACTGGTAGAATCAGACAGTGTGTTGCTGTCATTGTGACTGATCAGCATGTGTCAAAGAATAGATAATGCTGTCTACTTTACACTCCAGTCTACCTGCTGTGAAAATATATGACAGACAGAGAGCAATGTGACCTATCACATCCAGATTGGATGGGAATGAAAAGGAGAAGCGCAACACACACACAACAGCGGCAAGAACAAAACATGTTCCTCTCATCTAAGAGTCATAAATCAATGATCAGTCCAATCAAATAATCAATAATTAATTACCTGTCCATCAGTCCTTTATATCCTGGCCAGAGAGTCAGTCAATCTGCCTCTGTTCCATTCTCCTTTATTTTATCATTGTTCATCAAACATGATTTCTGTCTCCTCTTTCCCTCCAGCTACAGGATTCTTGTACTGAGTGAACTATAGCGTCTTACATAAGGCCTATCTCGTTGAACAGATAGCTACACAGAGAGGACATAAAGCACAGTTCCAGACAGACAAAAAAAAGTACAACTGCTACAGTCAGATCCCAAAGAGAGATGAGAGCAGATTGTCACGAACCGGCTCCAAGTTCGTAACAAAAATGGAGACAAAGTGGAGATAAGGAATAACAAAATATATTTATTAACTGAAGTAAGCTAAATACAATTAACAATGGTGTGTGTAGTCAGTAATCAATAGTGTAAGTGAGTGGTTGCCTGCATAAATGTGATAATGAGGGGTGTTGAAAGGTGCCAAAGCAAACAAACAAAATGGCCACAAAAATGCCACAACCAAAATCTAACTGTGTCTGCATGGAGAGAGTCTCATCAATGAATGGGGAAGAGGTGTATTTATCCCGTGACATACCCGGGCCCAAGTGTGTCCCATGTCGCTGACGACCCTCCCAGCTCTGCCCGCCGACATCCTAATAAGGAACACAAGAGCAACGAGAAAGAATACGTGGGAGGGACAGAGACAGAGTGGGAGGGTCACCCCCCATAAAACTGGGAACCAACAAGGACCCCCAGAACACCATACCAGCCTGCGTCCCAAATCAACCCAGCCTGCGCCCCAAATCCATGAGGGGGGTACGTGTTCACACTTCCACTTGCCCCAGCCAACCTCGTCCTCCCCAGACCTCAGAAACCTTTGCGCACAGGAAGCAACCTTTAAGAGGAAAGAAGAAAACGAGACCAGAAGGGAACAGACAGGAGCGATAGAACAGGACAATACCAAAAATAAAATAAACAGTTGTCAGTCACGTGGACATTCAGGAACAGCACGAGAGCAAATCAGCAACAACATTATCAGTCCCCCTGATGTGCCGCACATCGAAATGGAAGGCTTGGTATAATAAACACCATCTCATTATCCTCTGGTTAATCACCAAGAAGGTGAGAGGATTATGGTCGGTGTAGACCACAATAGGTGCTACTCCCGACCCGACATACACCTCAAAGTGTTGTAGCGCCCATATGAGTGCTAGCGCTTCTTTTTCCATGACCGAGCAGTTCAACTGATAATAGTTCATTTTCCAAAAAGCTTAACCAACAGGCCTCTCAACACCAGACACATCTGCTTGCAGCAAAACTGCACCTGACCCCACATGACTAGCATCCACCTGCAAGGTAAATGACAAATCCACGCGAGGAGCAGCCAGCACCGGAGTTGAGGTAAGCAACCTCTTTGCATCTTCAAAAACCTGTTGACAACGAGAAGACCATACGTAAACAGCCATAGCTTTCAGCAAATCTGTCAAGGGAGCGACAACAGTAGAGAAGTTCCTACAAAAACCACGGTAATAACCCATCATTCCCAAGAAACGCATCAGTTCATTTTTAGTAGTTGGTTGTGGAAAAGCATCAATAGCTACCACCTTAGCCCGAACAGGACGCACTTCACCCTGCCCAACTATCTTTCCAAGGTATGTAAACTCACATTTAGTCAGATTGATCGTGTGGCGACCCGCATCAAGGCAGTCAAACAAAGCTTGAATACGGGACAGATGTTCCAAGTATCTGCATATATGTCATCCATATAAACAGCGCACCCGGCCAGACGGGAGACAACCCTGTTCTTAAGGAACTGAAAAGTGGCAGGTTCTTTACACACTCCGAAACTCATAACCGAATACGAGTACAGACCAGAGGGTGTAATAAAGGCAGAGATTTCACGTGTTCTACTCGTCAGTGGCAGCTGCCAATAGCATTTGGAAAGTCATACCTGCAGGGGCGGAACACCAGCGATTAAACTGTGAAGATAAACAGACTCATGTTGAGTTTGCGCGAGTTATCATTCCTTTTTAAAGTTCTAAATCGTTGGCGGTAAGCCTCAGGAACCAATTTGTAAATCTGTAACACAGCCATTTTAACCTCATCATAACTGACACTGACAAATCTAAGATCTGATCTACACTAAGATCTGAATATGCTTCCCGCACTTTACCAGTCAACACACACTGCAACATTAAAATGGGGTTAGAATCAGGCCAACTCCTAGCGTCAGTAACACGCTCAAACAAAAAGAATGTCTCAGGGTCCTTCTTATTAAATTTTGGCAACAACCGTAAGTTCAACAATATCACATGTCCGGGGCTCGGGTAAATCTGAGAGCTTTCCTTCCCTAACCAACTCTAACCGCTCTTGTTGCAGCTTGATTTTAGCACACTCCAAATCCTTTTTAAATTCCAATTCCTTTTCATACTTTACCCGATCATACTCTAGCTGTAACAGAAGCAGCTCTTTCTGCTGTTCAAAAAGACGACTACTAGGGCTAACAGATAACAGGAGCAGTTCTTTCTGCTGTTCAAAAAGACGACTACTAGGGCTTACAGATAACAGGAGCAGTTATTTCTGCTGTTCAAAAAGACGACTACTAGGGCTTACAGATAACAGGAGCAGTTCTTTCTGCTGTTCAAAAAGACGACTACTAGGGCTAACAGATAACAGGAAAAGTTCTATCTGCTGTTCAAAAAGACGACTACTAGGGCTAACAGATACCAGGAGCAGTTCTTTCTGCTGTTCAAAAAGACGACTACTAGGGCTAACAGATAACAGGAGCAGTTCTTTCTGCTGTTCAAAAAGAGGACTACTAGGGCTAACAGATAACAGGAGCAGTTCTTTCTGCTGTTCAAACAGACGACTACTAGGGCTAACAGATAACAGGAGCAGTTCTTTCTGCTGTTCAAAAAGACGACTACTAGGGCTAACAGATAACAGGAGCAGTTCTTTCTGCTGTTCAAAAAGATGACTACTAGGGCTAACAGATAACAGGAGCAGTTCTTTCTGCTGTTCAAAAAGACGACTACTAGGGCTAACAGATAACAGGAGCAGTTCTTTCTGCTGTTCAAAAAGACGACTACTAGGGCTAACAGATAACAGGAGCAGTTCTTTCTGCTGTTCAAAAAGACGACTACTAGGGCTAACAGATAACAGGAGCAGTTCTTTCTGCTGTTCAAAAAGACGACTACTAGGGCTAACAGATAACAGGAGCAGTTATTTCTGCTGTTCAAAAAGACGACTACTAGGGCTAACAGATAACAGGAGCAGTTCTTTCTGCTGTTCAAAAAGACGACTACTAGGGCTAACAGATAACAGGAGCAGTTCTTTCTGCTGTTCAAAAAGACGACTACTAGGGCTAACAGATAACAGGAGCAGTTCTTTCTGCTGTTCAAAAAGACGACTACTAGGGCTAACAGATAACAGGAGCAGTTATTTCTGCTGTTCAAAAAGACGACTACTAGGGCTAACAGATAACAGGAGCAGTTCTTTCTGCTGTTCAAAAGACGACTACTAGGGCTAACAGATAACAGGAGCAGTTCTTTCTGCTGTTCAAAAAGACGACTACTAGGGCTAACAGATAACAGGAGCAGTTCTTTCTGCTGTTCAAAAAGACGACTACTAGGGCTAACAGATAACAGGAGCAGTTCTTTCTGCTGTTCAAAAATACGACTACTAGGGCTAACAGATGGAGCAGCCATTGTAATGAAACGGGGAGACGGCGAGGCCTCAGCAGAGGCTGCCCCAGTGGGAACTTCAAGAATACCACTCTATCAGATTGGCCTTCAATTTTAACCTAACAGAATTTGAGTTTATCACTGATTTCAACCTTGTAAGTGTTCAGCAATCTTCAACAGCTGTTCTTTAGTTGTCACGACTTCCACGGAAGTGGGCTCCTCTCCTTGTTCGTTTCGGCGTTCGACGTCACCGGCCTTCTAGCCATCACCGCTCCATTTCTCATTTATCCATTTTGAAGAATCTCAAATATAAAACATATTTAGATTTGTTTATCACTTTTTTGGATACTACATGATTCCATATGTGTTATTTCATAGTTTTGATGTCTTCACTATTATTCTATAATGTAGAAAATAGTAAAAATTAAGAAAAACTCTTGAATGAGTAGGTGTGTCCAAACTTTTGACTGGTACTGTACATATCTACCTCAGTTACCTTGTAGCCCTGTACATCGACTCGGTACTGGTACCTCGTGTATAGCCAAATTATCATTTTTATATAATAAAATAAAATGTTCTCTCTGCATGGTTGTGAATGGCTCATAAGTAAACCTTTCAGTGTTATTCTACACCCATTTACAGCTGTTGTTTACCAAGCATGTGACAAATAACATTTGATTTGGTTTTGATTTAAACAGCTGTGTGTTCTCTCCTGTGACTCATAATGTACTGTTTTGATCCCGCTGCTCTGCTCTTTCTGTGCTCTCTAGGGCTTTGAATTATGTGTGTGTTGGGGGGAGGGTACTTCTGTAGCTGCAACTAATGCTCCGAATTTAGAGATTTTCCCTCTCTGCTTTAAGAAAACATCCCAAACTAATTAGAGAGAGAACATCTTTCTCTCTAGAGAGATAGAGAGAAAGATGTTCATGTATCCACTCCGTTAAACTCCCACACAGACTGTCCCCCAAGGCTAGCCACAGCCCCTTTCTGTTTGTTTTTTTCACCCCTTTTTTCTCCCCAATTTTGTGGTATCCAATTGGTAGTTACAGTCTTGTCTCATTGCTGCAACTCCTGTACGGACTTGGGAGAGGCGAAGGTCGAGAGCCGTGCGTCCTCCGAAAACACAACCCAACTAAGCCGCACTGCTTCTTGACAAAATGCCCATCTAACCCGGAAGCCAGCCGCACCAATGTGTCGGAGGAAACACTGTACACCTGGTGAACGTGTCAGCGTGCACCGCGCCCGGCCCGCCACAGGAGTCGCTAGTGCGTGATGAGACAAGGATATCCCAGCCGGCCAAACCCTCCCTAACCCGGACAACGCTGCGCCGCCCCATGGGCCTCCTGGTCGTAGCCGGCTGCGATAGAGCCTGGACTCGAACCCAGAATCTCTAGTGGCACAGCCAGCACTGCGCCAATCGGGAGGCCTCCACTTTCCATTTTTATACCCCCTCTCTCTCTCTCTCTCCCTAACTCCATCCTAATCTCCCTCCCTCCACTTCCATCCTCACCCCTTCTCTCCTTTTCCCCTGCTCTCTCCCCTCATTTTCTCTTATTTCACTCTTTCCCCATCCAGTCTTTCAACTCGTTCCCACTGTACAATAATATCATACTTTAACTCTCTGCTTCTCAAACTGACTGGTCTCCTTCTGACTCCTTCTGGTCTCCTACACACATCACCTCATACACTCTATCCCTTACACTTCTCCACAGGCTGGCTCACACTAACACCTTTCTACCTCCATCTCCTCATCTCCTCTCTCTCTCTCTCTCCCTCGCTCTCTCTATTGCTCTCTCTCCCCTATCTGCCTCTCTGTTCCATTCTTCTGTATTTTATCACTGTTCATCAAACATGATTTCTGTCTCCTCTTTCCCACCATCTATAGCAGGGCTCTCTCTACACAGGACGGGAGCTCTCCAGGAACAGGTTTGTAGAGCCCTGATCTATGGCATTATTGTACTGAGTGAACATAGGTGTACGGTGCCTTACATAAGGTCTTTCTAGTTGAACAGAGTTACAGACATATAGCAGCTACACAGAGAGGACATAAAGGACAGTTGCAGACAGACGAAGAACAGTAGAACTGCTACAGTCAGATCCCAAAGAGAGATGGAGGGAGCGGATGGGTAGATGACGGGAGGAACTGATGGATAAACAACGGCCTGTTCGAAGCACTTTCTACAGCTGCATGATTACGCACATGAATACCTGAACAGCAGTCTCTCTCTCTCTGAAGCCACACACAGCAAGTCCCTGGGACATGTCTTCTATTCTTCTTTTTGATCATTTATCATACCCCTCTCCCTCTCCTTTCTCTTTTCCTCTCTTTGTATGCTTTTTTATTTCATATGAAAGAGCAGGACAAGACAGAAGTTCCTAGAAGACCATCACACACACACACACATACCCTGGGGCGGCAGGGTAGCCTAGTGGTTAGAGCGTTGGCCTAGTAACCGAAAGGTTGCAAGTTCGAATCCCCGAGCTGACAAGGTACAAATCTGTCGTTCTACCCCTGAACAGGCAGTTAACCCACTGGGCTGTCATTGAAAATAAAAATGTGTTCTTAACTGACTTGCCTAGTAAAATAAAGGAAAAATAAAATAAAATATACACACATAGAACACTCACTACCATTTAAACAGCTGTGTGTTCTCTCCTGTGACTCATAATGTACTGTTTTGATCCCGCTGCTCTGCTCTTTCTGTGCTCTTTAGGGCTTTGCATGATGTGTGTGTTGGAGGAGGGTACTTCTGTAGCTGCAACTAATGCTCTGAATTAGAGATTTTCTCTCTCTCTGCTTTAAGAAAACATCACAAACCAATTAAAGAGAGAGAGAAAGGGAGATGTTTCGTGAATCCGCTTCTTTAAACTCCCACACAGCCTGTGTCCCCAAGGGTAGCCATAGCCACTTTCCCTCTTTATCCCCATTCTCCCCCTCATCCCTTTTACTCCCTCCCTCCTCACCCCCTCCGCTTCCATCCTCACCCCTTCCATTATTTTCTCCTGCTTCTCCCCTCATTTGATCTTATTTCACTCTTTCCCTCTCTTTCCCCATCCAGTCTTTCAGCTCATCCCACTGTACAATAATATCATACTTTAACTCTCTGCTTCTCAAACTGAATGGTTTCCTTTTGACCGTCTCTCTACACACATCGCCACATACACTCTATCCCCTACACTTCTCCACAGGCTGGCTCAACTAACACCTTTATACCTCCATCCCTTCATCCTCTCTCTCTCTCTCTCTCTCTCACTCTGTTTTTCTTGTTCATTACGTCTCTCCACTTTATGCCTAAATGCCATCTCCGGCATCAAACATCCTCATTTTACAGGAAAGTAACACGATTATGTGGAGCATATTTCAATGCACGCACGCACACAGACAGTCACGCACGCACGCACACACACACACACATTCTCTCTCTCTCTCTGTCTCTGTAGTTGTGCATTAGTATGTATAGTATGGAGTAAAATGTGGAGGGGTGATGTTTCCTAATCGGCCCAGATTTGTTCTGTCAGATCAACACCCACATACAGCTTTGAGAGAGAGAGAGGGAGAGGGGGGAGAGGAGAGGGAGAAGGAGTGAGAAAGGGGGAGAAGGAGAGAGAGAGAGGGGGGCAGAGAGAGAGGGGGATGAGATCTCTGAGTGTCTCAGGAAGGAAAGGTCCAGCAGTTCTCCCCCTCCCCCTCTTCTTCCTCTCTTCTCCCTCTCCTCTCTTCTCCATCTCTCTCCCTCTCTTCTTTCTCTCCCTCTCCCTCCCTCTCTTTTCCTTCTCCCTCTTCTCTTTCTCCCTCTCCCTCTCTTCTCCCTCTTCTCCTTCTCCCCCTCTTCTCCTTCTCCCTCTCTCTCTCTCTCTCTCTCTCTCTCTCTTATCCCTCTCCCTCTCTTCTCCCCCTTGACTCCTTATCTTTTCATACTCCCTCTTTCTCTCTGTGATGAACTTACTGTAAAGAAACAGATTTCAAAGTGAAGGGATGATTGTATGGAAGGAAAGGTAGTGATGAGGGAATGTTAAGCTTGTGGCTGCTTTGCGTGATGTATTGTTGTCTCTACCTTATTGCCCTTTGTGCTGTTGTCTGTGCCCAATAATGTTTGTACCATGTTTTGGCCTGCTACCATGTTGTGTTACTACCATGCTGTATGTTATGTTGTCATGTGTTGCTGCCTTGATATGTTGTTTTATTTATTTATTTTTAATCCCAGCCGTCCCCGTCTCCACAGGAGGCCTTTTGCCTTTTGGTAGGCCGTCATAAATAAAGGATAAATAAATAAATTGTCACGCCCTGGTCTAAGTATTTTGTGTTTTCTTCATGTATTGGGTCAGGCCAGGGTGTGGCATAGAGTTTTTGTATTGTGGTGTGTTTTGTCTTGGGATTTTGGAATGTGTGTATAGTGGGATTGTAGCTTAGTGGGGTGTTCTAGGAGAGTCTATGGCTGTCTGAAGTGGTTCTCAATCAGAGGCAGGTGTTTACCGTTGTCTCTGATTGGGAACCATATTTAGGCAGCCATATTCTTTGGTTGTATTGTGGGTGATTGTCCTGTGTGTCTTGATGTCCTGGTTAGAGGTTAGTAGACACTTGTATAGGCTGTTTTCGGTTTTCGTTTTCTAGTGTTAGTGTTTTGTTGTGTGTTACGTTTGTTTATTAAAGATGAATCACAATAGACACGCTGCAGTTTGGTCCGACTCTCCTTCACCATTAGAAAGCCGTTACATAAATAAAAGCTTGTGTGTGTGTCTAAGGTGAGATGATGTTAAAATAAAAGAGTAGAGATGGATTAGCTGTGAAGGGGAAGTTGTTAATGGAATTGATATGTTTCAATGAATGATTAGAATATTCCACCCTGAAACCATATGATTATTATTAAAATTATTATTAATGATGTGTGTAGTTTTAGTCAGTAAAATTATAATAAATGATGTGTGTAGTTTTAGTCAGAATTAAGGTAAAACAATATATCTGTACAATATATCTTTATAGTATCTTAAACACAGACTGTCTGAGCAAAATTCGGTGCCGACCTTGCTAGGGGCCTCTGAGAGATTTGGGAGAGGGTAGTGAGTACTCCCTAATCTTGAGGGAGGACAGGGAGTGCTTCTCACGGTCCCTAATCTTTGTCGGCTGGGTATTGATACAGTATGTGCGTAGGATACCTACTGTTCGTGTGTATGTATGTGCGTAGGATACCTTCTGTTTGTGTGCAAAAGTATGTGCGTAAGGAGCTAGTATAAAATGAATGGTTTTGTACAACGAACCAGCACTCTCGTGAATAAACATTTAGACTATTTAGCTGGGCCTCCGTCTGTTTCATTTCAACCAGTATCTTACAAATTATGGGTTGCAGACCGAGTAGTTTAATCGAATTGGGTTATGAACATTGAGAACATAATTCTCGCAAAAATGTTGGTCCTTCGAGAGCCGGATTCCAATACCTGTCCCTGCCGTCCGAAGGTACCACCCCGAAAACCGTGCACGGGCGTGTCATTGACCCGTAAATTAAAGACCTGTACCCTGACATTGGGCTTCTATAACAGGCCGGTATATATCTAAGGTCGGCAGAGACGGTGACAGAATCTAACCTACATTGCTTTTCCCAGTCTACGAGACAAAGGTCAGTATATCTTTATACACAGATTATGGGGAATTGACGCTCGGGCTACATTCAGAAATATATTTTTGATTGTTTTTATGTAGTTTAGGTGTTGATTTTAAAATTCCCATAGGGCATTCTTACCTGGTGACCTATTTTTAGAATTTTGTGTAGAGAACCCTGATATAGGTAGTATTCTAGGCAATTGGAAAATAGGAATTGGGTGTAGAGCCACGTAGGCAACAGAAGAAGGTCCGCAACGACATGATACCAACGTAAACTAGGTCCGTAAAGACACGAGGTATCTGCAGTACCAATATAAACTAGGTCCGTAACGACACGAGGTATCAGTGGCTACCACCAAGACTATCAGTGGACACTACCTATATAAACTAACGGGAAGAAGGAAACCTAATATAGCAGAGTGAGATACGAGATCTTAATGTCAAAAGAACAAGGAACAACAGAAAAATAGGCTGTTGATTAGGGATTTACGACCCCTGGAAAATAGCTTATAGGTTGTATAGGGGTGGGACCTAATGTCCGATTGAAAGACACCTCTATAGATAAAGTTTCAAGAAAGGAGATATACACATTAGAAAAGGTCGATAGCAATTCAGTTAGAGATTAAAGAGACAACATAGTCAGGCAGGAGAGCAACTATAGTAATGGGAAAAAGAGCACATACTGTCACGCCCTGACCTTAATATTCTTTGTTTTCTTTATTATTTTGGTTAGGTCAGGATGTGACGAGTGATATATGTTTTTGTACTGTCTAGGGTTTTTGTATGTTTATGGGATGGTTACTAGTCTAGGTGTTTTGTATGTCTATGGTTGCCTAGATTGGTTCTGAATTAGAGGTAGCTGTTTATCGTTGTCTCTGATTGGGAACCATATTTAGGCAGCCATATTCCTTGGGTAATTCCTGGGTCATTGTCTATGTGTTAGTTGCCTGTGTCTGCTTCACGTTCGTTTTGTTGTTTTGTATAGTTTGTTTAGTGTCCTTCTTCATTAAAAGTAACATGTATTCACATCACACTGCGCCTTGGTCTCCTCCATACAACGAACGTGACAGAATGACCCACCAAACAAGGACCAAGCAGCGTGAAAGGGAGGAACAGCGCTTTGTGGAAGAATGGAACCGAGAGAAGGATGAGTGGGTAACAACCTGGGAGGAGATAGTGGTGGTCGATCGATCCAGGGAGAGTACCAGAGCCCGCTTGGGATTCTATGGAACAGTGCGAGGAGGGATACAGGAAGAATGGAGGAACGGCGATGATATAAGGGTACACGGCTAGCACGGAAGACAGCCCCAATATTTGTTTTTTTTTGGGGGGGGGGGGTTATACCTCCATGGACCAGGATTTGCATTTGCAGGACAAGTATAACCATCCAGCCAGGACGGATTGTGTCAGCTCTACACTCCAGACCTCCAGTACGCCTCCACAGCCCAGTACGCCCTGTGCCTGCTCCCCGCACTCGCCTTGAGGTGCGTGTCCCCAGCCCAGTACCACCAGTGCCAACACCATGCACCAGGCTTCCTGTGCGTCTCCGGGGTCCGGTACTCCCTGTTCCTGCTCCTCGCACTCACCCTGAGGTGTGTGTCCCCAGCCCGGTACCACCAGTGCCGGCACCACGCACCTGGCCTACAGTGCGCCTCGCTAGTCCAGAGCGTCCGGCGACAGTACCCAGTCCAGAGTGTCCGGCAACAGTACCCAGTCCAGAGCGTCCGGCAACAGTACCCAGTCCAGAGTGTCCGGCAACAGTACCCAGTCCAGAGCGTCCGGCAACAGTACCCAGTCCAGAGTGTCCGGCAACAGTACCCAGTCCAGAGCGTCCGGCAACAGTACCCAGTCCAGTGCGTCTGGCGACAGTCTACAGACCGGAACCTCCTACGACGGGCTGCAGACCGAAACCTCCTACGACGGGTCGTAGTCTGGAACCTCCCACGACGGGTCGCAGTCCGGAACCTACCACGACGGGTCGCAGACCGGAACCTACCACGACGGGTCGCAGACCGGAACCTACCACGACGGGTCGCAGACCGGAACCTACCACGACGGATCGCAGTCCGGAACCTACCACGACGGGTCACAGTCCGGATCCGCCAGTCTCCCTCCAGTCCGGATCAGTACCCAGAGAGTAGAAAATGCATAGAACCCGAGAGCAGGGGATTGTTGGGCCCCACCAAGGAACAGCAGACAGAGACAGTTTAAGGATAGACAGAAAAGGGAACGTAGGCGAATGAGAGACAACGAGAGTAAGGAGAATCCTCGCTGGGGAAATGCTTGGACCTTTAAATTAGGGTTATTTTCTGGGAATTGTCTCGGTAGTATGTGCCCGAGTTTACGACTACAGACAATTATAATAATAGGGTTATTTGCGTCTCCGTCACTATTGATATGTTTGGCCTGGAAAGATACGGTTGTTAGTGTTTGTTTAAGATATAAACTGAGCGTTTTAATAGCTGGTTTAGGTTCAATTGAAAGACTAATTCACTCTAAATAATAGCGAGGTGATTTCGATGTAATACGTTGTCTTGCCTAACTGATCTGCTGGAATAACATATTGAGAATGGAGTCGTATTTAAATTACTGTATCAGAGGAGGCAGTTACCTAAATTAAAGAAATTCTAAATAATAGAGGAGAGATAATGGCGATAGAGTGGTGCCCAACTAAATGTTTTTCATTCTTATGGATTGACTGACATGCGTTATAGATTTAGCGAAGTACATGGTACTTTTACATTTCATAAGGGTGAAGCCGAAAGAGAAGAGAAAGTTGGAAAGTTTGGTTTTACTCTTACGATAGAATTAAAGCAGAACTCCGTTTGAGTAGGGGTTATGTTTTCACCTGCGGGAAAGGATAGGTGAGTTGGTTTTTGGCTGAGAGGAATACAGGTCGGAATAGTTCAAACCTTTACGATTCGTGATTGTTTTTGATTATACATTTTTGGTTTGATTGTTTTGGTAACACCAGTGAATTTGAACAGGAAGTCAATGTATACTAGCATTGTAATCTGTTTCCATTACGTGGAACAATGTCAAGTCAGTAAAGTGGATTGCAGGTTGAGTTAATTTTATTTTGCAGGGACAGTGCACATTAATCACAGTTGTGTGGGTCTAATGGCAGGGTATTCCTATCAAGCATTTTGAGAGACTGTTTGCAGACAGACTGAATGGGTTTTAATGTTGCAAAGCAAGCTTGGGCTAAACTACTCAAGTAGTAGGGGAATCTCATAGGTTTAAAGTACAGTATTGTAACCAAGGGTAGCGCATGTTCAATTAAGTACATATAACCATTGAGGAAATGTAAAACGAATGATTAGAGGGAGTACAATGGAATTATCATTATCATTAGCTTTTGTTTGTAGTCAACGTTTGGGTTTCTGAATCGGGGTAGTATGATGAATGCTGACCAAGTGTTTTTTTCTGTGAAAAGGAGTGCTTCATTGTCTTTCTTTGGAATGTTTTCTGGGGGCTGTAATCTTGAAGGGAGGGAGTGAGATAGAGGCATGTTTCTACCAAATTGAAAAGGCCTGGAAATGTTTTGTTTGTTTTTAGCCTCTGGCTTTGAGGAGATTTCCATGTTTCCTAGAGACGATATCTTAAAAGGGTACACACACATATGGATTATTAGAAGTTTATTTTCTGAGTTTTAAATAAACACGTGAATTATTTAGATAAAGGGAATGTTCTGGGAACCTGGGATACAACATGTAGAAAATGTTTGATGTTTTTTCTTTAATCTGTCTAATATAGTAAGAAACACTACTGTGAAAGGGTGGTATGACTTTTGACCTCTATCATGGCTTTACTTGGTGGTATGATCAGCCTCATGGGAGGACCATTTGGATAATGAATTTCCTCTTTACTGAAGACTCATCTCTTCAGTGGGTCATATGATTGAGTGTAGTCTGTCCCAGGAGTGTGAAGGTGAACGGAAAGGCTCTGGAGCAACGAACCGCCCTTTCTGTCTCTGCCTGGCCGGTTCCCCTCTTTCCACTGGGATTCTCTGCCTCTAAACCTATTACAGGGGCTGAGTCACTGGCTTACTGGTGCTCTTTCATGCCGTCCCTAGAAGGGGTGCGTCACTTGAGTGGGTTGAGTCACTGATGTGATCTTCCTGTCTGGGTTGGCGCCCCCCCCTTGGGTTGTGCCGTGGCGGAGATCTTTGTGGGCTATACTCGGCCTTGTTTCAGAATGGTAAGTTGGTGGTTGAAGATATCCCTCCTGTTTGGCCCTGTCCGAGGGTATCATCGGATGGGGCCACAGTGTCTCCTGACCCCTCCTGTCTCAGCCTCCAGTATTTATGCTGCAGTAGTTTATGTGACGGGGGGCTAGGGTCAGTTTGTTATATCTGGAGTACTTCTCCTGTCTTATCCGGTGTCCTGTGTGAATTTAAGTATGCTCTCTCCAATTCTCTCTTTCTCTCTTTCCTTCTCTCTCTCGGAGGACCTGAGCCCTAGGACCATACCTCAGAACTACCTGGCATGATGACTCCTTGCTGTCCCCAGTCCACCTGGCCGTGCTGCTGCTCCAGTTTCAACTGTTCTGCCTGCGGGTATGGAATCCTGACCGGTTCACCGGACGTGCTACCTGTCCCAGACCTATTATTTGACCATGCTGGTCATTTATGAACATTTGAACATCTTGGCCATGTTCTGTTATAATCTCCACCCGGCATAGCCAGAAGAGGATTGGCCACCCCTTATTGCCCGGTTCCTCTCTAGGTTTCTCCCTAGGGTTTGGCCTTTCTAGGCAGTTTTTCCTAGCCAACGTGCTTCAACAACTGCATTGCTTGCTGTTTAGGGTTTTAGGCTGGGTTTCTGTACAGCACTTTGAGATATCAGCTGATGTACGAAGGGCTATATAAATACATTTGATTTAAGGTCATTTGTGAAACTGATTTTAAGGTAATTTGTGTAATCGATAATTATGAATGAGCTTATAGTTCTTTGACATATTTGTAATTTCAACCAATGAGAAGAAAGAAATGGCATAGCCTTGGATTAATGGTAGACTTAGGTTAAGTATTTAGAACCTAATCCAAGCCAACAAGACAGGGATGTATGACATCTGTGGTGATTCGGGATCATTGAGCGCATCGAGATAACCTTAATCAAACTATTTAATAATCTTAGAGATTGCCACCATAGACAGGTGATTTTTCTAAATTCCATGAGTTCAGACAGGAAGACAGTGAGCCATTTAGTAAATATTTGGAAACAACCCATATTTGATACTGACTGTTATGAGAAAGAGCGACAGAGATAGTAGGAAGGGCAGACGAAGAAGCTCTCCCCGCACTGCTGAGACCTTGATGGTTGGGGAGTAGCATGAGGAGAGAAGATAGAAGTGACACAGAATGGGTAGATAACAGTTACTGAGTGGAGATAAAAGGGGAATGAAAGCTTAGTTGGTTTCAGGAACTAAGGTGTTAGACACTGAACCATTGCCTAAACATTATTTGGCACAACAGGCCGAAATAGTAGCATTGACTAGTGCCTGCGAAATAAGAAAGATGACTATTTACACAGACAAGCACATAGGCATTTAAAACCAAAGAAGATAAGACACTTGACAGATATTTGTTACAGGATAGCCATGAACGAATGCCCCAGGGAGAATTGGACATGTGGAAAATAAAAGGGGCGATCCTACAAGATATTGTCCGACATAAGGATAATTTACTAATCTTACCTGTCATTGTTTAGATATGCAGCAATATTGATATATGGGCAGAGCCATGTATCAATAGGGGGGATAGGTTAGGACACTTTGTGGCCTATTGGATAATAAACTAAAACATTTTTTATTTTTATAATAGATAAATATAGCAAATGGGTAGAAGCGTTCCCAAGGTACTTGGCGGACACGATTATGGTAACTAAAATATTAGGTGAAGATATTATCCCTAGAGTTGGTGTACTAGGATCTATTTCTTTAAATAATGGATGACAGTTTAGCTAATCAGGTAGATCAAATAGAAGGCCAGAGTTAAGGACCAGAACAGGTACACATAGAAGTTGAAGATATACTAGCAGAACACATGAGAAGACTGTTTGTTAACCTCTCTGGGATATGTGGGACGGTAGCGTCCCACCTGGCCAACATCTAGTGAAAATGCAGAGCGCTAAATTACTGTAAAAATTCAACTTTGATGAAATCACACATTCAATATACCAAATTAAAGCAACACTTGTTGTGAATCCAGGCAATGTGTCAGATTTCAAAAATGCTTTACGGCGAAAGCAAACAATGCTATTATCTGTGGATAGCACCCCAGTAAACAAAGAGAGAAACGCATATTTCAACCCTGCAGGAGCGACACAAAACGCAGAAATAAAAATATAATTCTTACCTTACCTTTGACGAGCTTCTTCTGTTGGCACTCCAATATGTCCCATAAACATCACAAATGGTACATTTGTTCGATTAATTCTGTCGATATATATCCAAAATGTCCATTTATTTGGCGCGTTTGATATAGAAAGACACCCATTCCAACTTGCGCAACGTGACTACAAAATATCTCAAAAGTTACATGTAAGCATTGTCCAAACATTTCAAACTACTTTTGTAATACAACTTTAGGTATTTTTTTATGTAAATAATCAATAAAATTGAAGACGGGATGATCTGTGTTCAATACAGGAGGAAAACAAAGTGGAGCGTGCTTTCAGGTCACGCACCTCTAACAAAGAGTACACTTCCCTCGTGCCTCATTCTGAACAGTGTTACTTCTTCATTTCTCAAAGGAAAAACTTAAACCAATTTCTAAAGACTGTTGACATCCCGTGGAAGCGGTAAGAACTGCAAAAAGGTCCCTTAGAAATCTGGATTCCCAATGAAAGTCTATTGAAAAGAGAGTGACCTCAAAAAAAAAATCTGAATGGTTTGTCCTTGGTGTTTCGCCTGCCAGATAAGTTCTGTTATACTCACAGACATGATTCAAACAGTTTTAGAAACTTCAGAGTGTTTTCTATTCAGATCTACTAATAATCTGCACATCTTATCTTCAGGGGATGAGTAGCAGGCAGTTGAATTTGGGCATGCTTTTCAGCCAAAATTCCGAATGCTGCCCACTATCCTAGAGAAGTTAACCAAACCCGTATGTCCAAGATTTTGTGTCCTACAGGTGAATTACAGGAGAAGGTGATTCACTCAATCCAACCAGGAGACGGGGTATGAATCCAGTCCCTGAGGAGAATATACTGGAAGCAGTCCCATTGGGAAGGCCCATACCAGGTTCTGTTAAAACCATCGCCTTTGCCATTAGAATAGTTGAGAGAGTCACTTGGGTCCACATTACGTGGTACCTTGCAGACCGACTAAGGGCAGGAGAGGGTTGGCGTTTTTCGGGAAGAGTAGGGGCTCTGAGCTGCATCATAGTCTTGGTAACCTTTCTGATACATCCATATCCACCACCTGCCTGTACTAATTATATGACGCCATTGTCATTGATAAAAATTAAAAGACAAACTAGAGAATAAGGAGTCAAAGAAGATCAAGATGTTGGATTTAAGGTAAACATTAAACAATTCCCTAGGAAAGCAAATAACTCTACAGGGATTGGGTTGGCCAGATTGAAGTACTCGGCCAACCTACCTCGGTTCACTTTAACTCCTGATGAGTACCAGTGTTATAGATACAAGAATGGCACTGAGAATTTAGATGATTTTAATGGCTGAAAGGTAATCATTAATGTGACTGACTTAGGTTTGGAAGTACAGGAGACAATTCATAATCTCACAGTACCTACAGTGGGGCAAAAAAGTATTTAGTCAGCCACCAATTGTGCAAGTTCTTAAAAAGATGAGAGAGGCCTGTAATTTATCATAGGTACACTTCAACTATGACAGACAAAATGAAAAACAAATCCAGAAAATCACATTGTAGGATTTTTAATGAATTTATTTGCAAATTATGGTGGAAAATAATTATTTGGTCACCTACAAACAAGCAAGATTTCTGGCTCTCAGAGACCTGTAACTTATTCTTTAAGAGGCTCCTCTGTCCTCCACTCGTTACCTGTATTAATGGCACCTGTTTGAATTTGTTATCAGTATAAAAGACACCTGTCCACAACCTCAAACAGTAACACTTCAAACTCCACTATGGCCAAGACCAAAGAGCTGTCAAAGGACACCAGAAACAAAATTGTAGACCTGCACCAGGCTGGGAAGACTGAATCTGCAATAGGTAATAAGCAGCTTGGTTTGAAGAAATCAACTGTGGGAGCAATTATTAGGAAATGGAAGACATACAAGACCACTGATAATCTCCCTTGATCTGGGGCTCCATGCAAGATCTCACCCCGTGGGGTCAAAATGATCACAAGAACGATGAGCAAAAATCCCAGAACCACACGGGGGGACCTAGTGAATGACCTGCAGAGAGCTGGGACCAAAGTAACAAAGCCTACCATCAGTAACACACTACGCCGCCAGGGACTCAAATCCTGCAGTGCCAGACGTGTCCCCCTGCTTAAGCCAGTATATGTCCAGACCCGTCTGAAGTTTGCTAGAGAGCATTTGGATGATACAGAAGAAGATTGGGAGAATGTCATATGGTCAGATGAAACAAAAATAGAACTTTTGGTAAAAACTCAACTGGAGGACAAAGAATGCTGAGTTGCATCCAAAGAATGATGTGAAGCATGGGGGTGGAAACATCATTCTTCGGGGCTGTTTTTCTGCAAAGGGACCAGGACGACTGATCTGTGTAAAGGAAAGAATGAATGGGGCCATGTATCGTGAGATTTTGAGTGAAAACCTCTTTCCATCAGCAAGGGCATTGAAGATGAAACGTGGCTGGGTCTTTCAGCATGACAATGATCCCAAACACACCGCCTGGGCAACGAAGGAGTGGCTTCGTAAGAAGCATTTCAAGGTCATGGAGTGGCCTAGCCAGTCTCCAGATCTCAACCCCATAGAAAATCTTTGGAGGGAGTTGAAAGTCCGTGTTGCCAAGCAACAGCCCCAAAACATCACAGCTCTAGAGGAGATCTGCATGGAGGAATGGGCCAAAATACCAGCAACAGTGTGAAAACCTTGTGTAGACTTACAGAAAACGTTTGACCTCTGTCATTGCCAACAAAGGGTATATAACAAAGTATTGAGATAAACTTTTGTTATTGACCAAATACTTACTTTTCACCATAATTTGCAAATAAATTCATTAAAAATCCTACAATGTGATTTTCTGGATTTTTTCTCATTTTGTCTGTCCTAGTTGAAGTGTACCTATGATGAAAATTACAGGCCTCTCTCATCTTTTTAAGTGGGAGAACTTGCACAATTAGTGGCTGACTAAATACTTTTTTGCCCCACTGTACATGTATTCGTTTGAATTATTCTTGTATGCCATTTATGTTTCCATATAGTATTTGAGGTATCAGTGTGTATTATTTAGTCATTAAGGCTGGATTGTAAATGGAATTGATATGTTTAAATTAATGATCCGAATATTCCACCCTGAAACCATATGATTGTATGAAATTGATTAGGATCATAAAATTATTATTAATGATGTGTGTAGTTTTAGTGAGTAAAATTATAATAAATGGTGTGTAGTTTTAGTCAGAATTAAGGTAAAACAATATATCTGTACAATATAGCTTTATAGTATCTTAAACACAGACTGTCTGAGCAAAATTCGGTGCTGACCTTGCTAGGGGCCTCTGAGAGATTTGGGAGAGGGTAGTGCGTACTCCCTAATCTTGAGGGAGGTCAGGGAGTGCTTCTCACGGTCCCTAATCTTTCCCGGCTGGGTATTGATACAGTATGTGCGTAGGATACATACTGTTCGTGTGTATGTATGTGCGTAGGATACCTTCTGTTTGTGTGCAAAAGAATGTGCGTAAGGAGCTAGTATAAAATGAATGGTTTTGTACAACGAACCAGCACTCTCGTGAATAAACATTTTGACTATTTAGCTGGGCCTCCGTCTGTTACATTTCAACCAGTATCTTACAAATTCTGGGTTGCAGAACGAGTAGTTAAATTGAATTGGGTTATGAACATTGAGAACATAATTCTCGTAACAGAAGTTAAGGAAGTTAAGTGGTGTGTGAGTTTGTGTGTGTGTGTGTGTGTGTAGAGGTGTGTTTTAAACCCTGCAGGAAGATGAGAAGAGAGGAAGTGAGGTGTTTAGCTCTGAAGTGGGGCAGTTTTAATCACGGGGAGCGGAATCCTGCATGCCCTGCTTTGCCATCGATTATTGATGCCTGCCGCAGCCAGACTGATGAATCATTCAGCCACTAGATAGGCCTGGGAATTATCCTCCTCCACGGACGACGACACTCATCTACATAAATCACAAGCTTCTGATACACACACACATTCTCCGTTGCCTGAGAAGTAAGTAACTAGAGCTGCTAAACTGAAGTGAACTTAAAACATGCATACTGTGGGTCTTTTGTGTGTGTGTGTGTGTGTGTGTGTGTGTGTGTGTATGTGTGTGTGTGTGTGTGTGTGTGTGGACATTATTTGCTCCTGTAAAAGCATTAAGCTACATTGATTACCTGTTGTACTGGACAGCTACACTGAATAATATAGAGCTGGCGGGATTTCCCATGCATCGCCAGGACAGAGAAGCTACGTCTGGTAAGACAAGGGAGGGTGGTGTTTGTCTATTTGTCTATAACAGCTGGTGCACAATGTCTAATATTAAAGAAGTTTCGAGGTATTGCTCGCCTGAGGTAGAGTACCTTATGATAAGCTATAGACCACACTGTCTACCAAGAGAGTTCTCATCTATATTATTCATAGCCATCTATTTACCACCACAAACCGATGCTGGCACTAAGACCGCACTCAACCAACCGGATTAGGCCATAAACAAACAAGAAAATCCTAATCAAGAAGTGGCGTTCCTAGTGACCTAGGACTTTAATGCAGACAAACTTAAATCTGTTTTACCTCATTTCTACCAGCAAGTCACATGTACAACCAGAGTAAAATAATCTCTAGACCACCTTTACTCCACACACAGAGATGCATACAAAGCTCTCCCTCCTCCCTCCATTTGGCAAATCTGACCATAATTCTACTAACCTCCTGATTCCTGCTTATAAGCAAAAACTAAAGCAGGAAGTACCAGTAACTCGCTCAATACAGAATTGGTAAGAGGACACGGATGCTATGCTACAGGACTGTTTTTCTACTGTAGCACAGACTGGAATATGTTCCAGGATTCATCCAATGGTATTGAGGAGTATACCTGCTCAGTCATCGGCTTCATCAATAAGTGCATTGACTACATCGTCCCCACAGTGACCGTACGTACATATCCCAACCAGGAAGCCATGGATTACAGGCAAAATCCGCATCGAGTTTAAGGCTAGAGCTGCCAACTTTACAAGGAGCAGGACACTAATCCAGACGCTTATAAGAAATCCCGCTACGCCCTCAGACAAACCATCAAACAGGCAAAGCGTCAATACAGGATTAAGATGGAATCCTACTACACCGGCTCTGACGCTCGTCGGATGTGGCACAGCTTGAAAACTATTATGGACTACAAAGGTAAACCCAGCCGCAAGCTGCCCAGTGAAGCGAGCCTACCAGACGAGCTAAATGCCTTTTATGCTCGTTTTGAGGCAAGCAACACTGAAGTATGCATGAGAGCATCAGCTGTTCCAGACGACTGTGTGATAACGCTCTCGGTAGCCGATGTGAGAAAGACCTTTAAACAGGTCAACATTCACAAAGCCACAGGGCCAGACGGATTACCAGGATGTGTACTCCAAGCATGCATGGACCAACTGGCAAGTTTCTTCTCTGACATTTTCAACCTGTCCCTGACCGAGTCTGTAATACCTACATGTTTCAAGCAGACCACCATAGTCACTATGCCCAAGGAATCAAAGGTAACTTGCCTAAATGAATGTCGGTAGCCATGAAGTGCTTTGAAAGGCTGGTCATGGCTCACATCAACAGCATCAATTTGCATACCGCCCCAACAGATCCACAGATGACGCAATTTCAATTGCACTCCACACTGCCCTTTCCCACCTGGACAAAAGGAACACCTATGTGAGAATGCTGTTCATTGCCTACAGCTCAGCGTTCAAAACCATAGTGCCCAAAAAGCTCATCACTAAGTTAAGGTCCCTGTGGCTAAACACCTCCCTCTGCAACTGATCCTGGACTTCCTGATGGGCCATCCCCAGGTGGTAAGGGTAGGCAATAACACATCTGCCACGCTTATCCTCAACACTGGGGCCCCTCAGAGGTGCGTGCATAGTCCTCTCCTGTACTCCCTGTTCACCCAGGACTGTGTGGCCAAACATGACTCCAACACCATCATTAAGTTTAGCCAGCTGCATACCACCCTGCATACCACTGCTGGCTTGCTTCTGAAGCTAAGCAGGGTTGGTCCTGGTCAGTTCCTGGATGGGAGACCAGATGCTGCTGGAAGTGGTGTTGGAGGGCCAGTAGGAGGCACTCTTTCCTCTGGTCTAAATAAATATCCCAATGCCCCAGGGCAGTGAGAGGGGACACTGCCCTGTGTAGGGTGCCATCTTTCGGATGGGATGTTAAACAGGTGTCTTGACTCTCTTAGGTCATTAAAGATCCCATGGCACTTATTGTAAGAGTAGGGTTGTTAACCCCGGTGTCCTGGCTAAATTCCCAATCTGGCCCTCAAACCATCACGGTCACCTAATAATCCCCAGTTTACAATTCATCCCCCTCCTCTCCCCTGTAACTATTCCCCAGGTTGTTCAGTTTATTTGGTAAATATTGTCTTAATTCCTTCTTGAACTGCATTGTTGGTTATGGGCTTGTTGTATTTGGCGCATGTGACAAAAAGTTTGATTTGAATTGATTTAATCCCACATAGACACTGACACACACACAGAGAAGTTCCCTACTGCTACAACAGTGAATGGACACTAATAAGGACTGAGTAACAGAGACGTTTGTCTTTGTGTATTTTTTTCATGTGTTTTGAAGTCTGAAGTCTCTGTTTTGGATTTTCCTTAACTATTTGAAAGCATTCTCTTCCCAGTAAAGTTCTAATACAACACAGATTCAGTACTGACTACAAAATCAATGTGTTACAAAGCAGAGACATAGACAGAGAGAGAAATAGTGAGTCAGACAAGACACATGGAAAAGAAAAATAGGAAAGCAGAAGTATGTTGATGCTACTTGCTCCTGGCCTCTGGGCTTAGAGACAATGGAAGACTGTGAAATGTTTAAAGGGATACTTTTGGAGTTTGGCAACGAGGCCCTTTATCTACTTCCCAAGAGTCAGATGGGAAATGTATAAATACTCAAAATACGCACACACACACACACACCGCCTACATACTTTTCATCTTTGGAGGGGTTCCCTTCCTCTCCTCCCTCCGTTCTTCTCTATTTAATGAGTAATCCAACACCGCAGGGCATGGATATACCTCACAGCCAGAGAAGACACACATACACACATTCACAACGTGGGCAATGGGCCCGCATACAAAACAACCCAGAGGCTCTTTGCAGTGGTGTGGGAAATAAAGAGTTCTGTCCAAACTCTCTCTTCATTGTTAATGTTCCCCATATTGCCTGTTTATCTCTATCTCTATTGTCTATCTCTGCTTTTACTTGTCTCCAGTATCTCCACTGTCTGTCACTACTATCCATCTCCACTGTCCTTCTCTACTGTCCTTCTCCACTGTCCATCTCTACTGTTTATCTCTACTGTACATCTATACTGTCCATCTATACTGTCCATCTCTACTGTCCATCTATACTGTCCATCTATACTGTCCATCTCTACTGTCCAACTCTACTGTCCAACTCTACTGTCCATCTCTACTGCCAATCTCTACTATATTTCTCTATGTGTAATATCTATCTCTAATATACTGAACAAAAATATAAAGGCAACATGGTGAAATAAAAGATCCCAGAAATTGTTTATATGCACAAAAAGCTTATTACTCTCACATTTGTACACTCATTTGTTTCCACCTCTCTTAGTATTTCTCCTTTGGCAAGATAATTCATCCACCTGATAGGTGTGGCATATCAAGAAGCTTATTAAACAGCATGATCATTACACAGGTGCACCCTGTGCTGGGGACAATAAAAAAGCATTCTAAAATGTGCAGTTTTGTCACACAACACAATGCCACAAATGTCTCAGGTTTTGAGGGAGTGTGCAATTGGCATACTGACTGCAGGAATGTCCACCAGAGCTGTTGCCAAATAATTTCATGTTCATTTCTCTACCATAAGCTGCCTCTAACGTTGTTTTAGAAAAACAGTACGTCCAACCGGCCTCACAACCGCAGACCAGGTGTAACCAGGCCAGCCCAGGACCTACACATCCTGCTTCTTCACCTCCGGGATTGTCTGAGACAAGAGTATTTATGTCTGTAATAAAGCCCTTTTGTGGGGAAAAACTCATTCTGATTGGCTGGGCTTGGCTCGCCAGTGGGTGGGCCTTGCTCCCAAATGGGTGGGCCAATGCCCTCCCAGGCCCACCCATGGCTGAGCCCCTGCCCAATCATGTGAAATCCATAGATTTGGGCCTAATGAATGTATTTCAATTAACTGATTTCCTTATATGAACTGTAACTCAGTAAAATCATTGAAATTGTTGCATGTTTCGTTTCAATTTTTGTTCAATATATCTCTATGTCAGATCTATGTGTGTGTGTCTCTGAGTTGTTGGTATTGATGCACGGTGCTCTTTCAGGGTTATCTCTGACCTGGTCTCATACATAAACATGGAAATACAAACGGTAATCAAATCAAAACACTTTGATTTAATATAAACTACACACATACACACATGTGCGTGCACAAATACATGCACACATAGGGCTACAGGCACAAACACAAACACGTGCGGTCACAAACAAGTACAGACACACACACACACACACACACCTAAAGCACAGAGGTTGATCGAACCACTGATCAGTTGACCTGCTAAAAAATGTATGGGGCAGAGAGATGAAAGGAGAAACGCAATATGGAGTGAGAGATGAGAGAACAGGTAGTGGGCAGAGAAAGAAAGAAAATTGTGAAAATAAAAATTTGAGATGAGAGCTGAGGAGAGAGGGAAAAGGATGGCAAAGGGGAATGTACAAAGGAAACAAAGAGAGCAAAGGGCAGGTTTAAAACAAGAATGAGCTTTTAGGTCTTATTTGGAGGTTAAGGTTAAGCATTAGGGTTAGCAGTATGGTTGGGGTTAGGTTTAAAATCAGATTTTATGACTTTGTGGCTGTGCCCGCTAGTGACTACTATGCAAAGCTGCCTCCAGAACAAGATTCACGGTAAAAAAAATAGAGAAGTTAGTAGCAACACAAAACATGTTTTCAGAGATGAACCAGGGAAAAGCTCCCATATGAGATAAACCTTGAAGAATGTTTAAACTTCTATCTATACACCAATTATGTTTCTTCCATATTGATTTGTGGTTGTGAGTGCATTTTCTTAAAGTCAAATTTTACTGCTGCTCTATTTCACTATATATGGCCATTAATATGTTATTAACATATCATATGTGTAGTCAAATGTTTTAATTTCCTCATTACACACAAATACAAGTGTTTCTGCCTCTCACCGGTAGAAACGGCCAGCTACATTTCCTGGTTGTAAGCAAACCACAATGCCCAGAATTCCTTGCGATTTGGCACTGTATACAGTTGACGTAAGAAAAATCTAAATGTCTGTGTTTGCAGCCAGCATTTTCAGACAGGATTTCGAAACGGAACTGAAGTCTCACTGATGGGGTTGCAATGTCGTTGAGCTTTGAAAATTGATGATATTCCATTGAAATTCCCCTTCACCTCAAAGAGGAAGGCATCTGATCCGCGCAGCAGAAAATAAGTTAAGCTGAGGTAACGTAGCTAACTTTACCTAGCTAACTAACTAGCTAGATAACTAGTGAACTACATTTGTTTATCTAAACCAAAATCTAGTTAGCTAGCATTCATAATATGCTGGCTAGACATTTCAAAGCATAACAATGTGGCGATGTGATTTTTAACTTTGCAAGCTAACATTAGCTTCGTTAGGTTATGTTAGCTAACCATTAGCTAGCTAGCTAACTAACTATCGTAGAGGCTAACGTGGCTATGTGTTCTACTTAGAGTATGATCCCATCAACATCAAGCTCAGCACCAAGAACCTAAAATCTACTAAATCTTTCCATAACTCCATGATGAGCAAATACATAAACTGGAGCTAGGCAAAAACATGGCCCGTGTCTTGTTGTCATAGTTGGTGTGTTTACAAGTAGGCTACAACTTCTACTGTAGTTTTCTCTGTATTATGGAGGCTTAGTTGATTGTTCATGCAAGGCTTGAAGTTTAATTTGGGAAAAAATAGGTATTAGTAAGGAGGGGATGGTGTGGGTGACTGACTTGTGTCTGTTGGAGGTGGGTATTGTGTTAAGGTTAGTATGCATGATCTATTGACATGAATGGGATGGGTGGATATAGTATCTTGTTTGAGTGTGTATTGATGGGGACAAAGTAGTAAAATGTTGCCTAATCACTGACTTCTGTGTGTCCTACACACTAATCCTGCTGCTGCTGATGATGATGGCTTTGACACTGGCTTTAGTAGTACAGCGCCTGTAGACCCATTGGATGAAAGCTTTCAGCCTGAAATAAGCTCAAGCTCAACATCTGAATTTGAAACAAGCCAGGACAGCCAAAGGTATTTATGAAAGCACAATACCCTCTTTAGAAAACAAAATCACCAATACACTAAGCTGTCTACAAGACAAGTGCTTATGATATTTTTCACACCCTTCCAGTCAGTTCTTTGGCATGGGGGGAAAGGGGCTGTTCGTATACTCTTCATTCTATTCCCTCTATTGTTGGTAGTTCTTGTCTACTCAAAAGCACAACTGTATGTGCTCATACACAACAATACACAACTAGACTGTTTACAAGTCAAGCCCCACCTCAAACTTTTCTCATCTTTGCTAACAGCCCATCTCAATGCCCCATTATTGACTCTGAGTGTAACGAAACACATACCAGTCTATTGTACCCTTTTTTTTGTTTACAGATGAACACATATCATTGTATGGTTACACATCCTCATGATCAGTCTTAATGGCTTACCAGGAGACTTTCAGTACAAACAAATCTTCTGCAAGAGGTCGAAGCAGTGGGGAGTGAAAAGGTGTACGAGAGGCCACATGGCTGTGAAGTGCAGAAAAGAGCAGACTGTTGTCTACAAGGAGCCAGAGTCACAGCTCCACTAAACATCTCTGCCAACATCACCACAGCGCCAAAGCCTGCTAAACCAGCTATTATTTCCAACACAAGAAGAGGTTCACCAGCTGAAAAACATACAGGAACCTACCTGGAACATTCAACCAACATAACATCCATATTTTGTAATATAATATGTAAATGCCTAGTATGATTACAACTGCATTGTGGTATATATGTTGCTAGCTGTTGTACATACAGTTGAAGTGGGATGTTTACATACACTTAGGTTGGAGTCATTCAAATTTGATTTTCAACCACAAAACAAATTTCTTGTTAATAAACTATAGTTTTGCCAAGTCGGTTAGGACATCTAATTTGTGCATGTAATTTTTCCAAAAATGGTTTACAGACAAATTATTTAACTTATAATTCACTGTATCACATTTCCAGTGGGTCAGAAGTTTAAACACACTAAGTTGACTGTGCCTTTAAACAGCTTGGAAAATTCCAGAAAATCATGGCTTTAGAAGCTTCTGATAGGCTAATTGACATAATTTGAGTCAATTGGAGGTGTACCTGTGGATGTATTTCAAGGCCTACCTTCAAACTCAGTGCCTCTTTGCTTGACATGGGAAAATCAAAAGAAATCAGCCAAGACCTCAGAAAAAAAATTGTAGACCTCCACAAGTCTGGTTCATCATTGGGAACAATTTCCAAACGCCTGAAGGTACCACGTTCATCTGTACAAACAATAGTACGCAAGTATAAACACCATGGGACCACACAGCCGTCATACCGCTCAGGAAGGAGACGTGTTCTGTCTCCTAGAGATGAAAGTACTTTGGTGCAAAAAGTGCAAATCAATCCCAGAACAACAGCAAAGGACCTTGTGAAGATGCTGGAGGAAACCGGTACAAAAGTATCTATATCCACAGTAAGACAAGTCCTATATCGACATAACCTGAAAGGCCGCTCAGCAAGAAAGAAGCCGCTGCTCCAAAACTGCCATAAAAAAGCCAAACTACGGTTTGCAAATGCACATGGAGAAATGTCCTCTGGTCTGATGAAACAAAAATAAAACTGTTTGGCCATAATGACCATCGTTATGTTTGGAAGAAAAAGGGGAGCGCTTGCAAGCCGAAGAACATCATCCCAAACGTGAAGCGGATGGTGGCAGCATCATGTTGTGAGGGTGCTTTGCTGCAGGAGGGACTGGTGCACTTCACAAAATAGATGGCATCATGACGAAGGAAAATTATGTGGGGTATATTGAAGCAACATCTCAAGACATCAGTCAAAGTTAAAGCTTGGTCGCAAATGGGTCTTCCATATGGACAATGACCCCAAGCATACTTCTAAAGTTGTGGCAAAATGGCTTAAGGACAACAAAGTCAAGGTATTGGAGTGGCCATCACAAAGCCCTGACCTTAATCCTATAGAAAATTTGTGGGCAGAACTGAAAAGGCATGGAGGCCTACAAACCTGACTCAGTTACACCAGCTCTGTCAGGAGGAATGGGCCAAAATTCACCCAATTTATTGTGGGAAGCTTGTGGAAGGCTACACGAAATGCTTGACCCAAATTAAACAATTTAAAGGCAATGCTACCAAATACTAATTGAGTGTATGTAAACTTCTGACCCACTGGGAATGTGATGAAAGAAATAAAAGCTGAAATAGTTCATTCTCTCTACTATTATTCTGACATTTCACATTCTTAAACTCAAGTGGTGATACAAACTGACCTAAGACAGGGCATTTTTACTTGGATTAAATGTCAGGAATTGTGATACACTGAGTTTAAATGTATTTGGCTAAGGTGTATGTAAACTTCCAACTTTAACTGTATGGACAGTGCCTTCGGAGGGTATTCAGACCCCTTGACTTTTTCCACATTTTGTTATGTTGCAGCCTTATTCTAAAATGGATTGAAAGAAAACATTCTCCTCAGCAATCTACACACAATACCCCATAATGACAAAGTGAAAACAGGTTTTTGGAGATTTAAGAAAATGTATTAAAAATAAAAAGACCCCTTATTTATGTAAGTATTCAGACTCTTTGCTATGAGACTGTTTCCATTGATCATCCTTGAGATGTTTCGTCAACTTGATTGGAGTCCACCTGTGGTAAATTCAATCGATTGGACATGATTTGGAAAGGCACACACCTGTCTATATAAGGTCCGTAGAACTCAGAGACAGGATTGTGTCGTGGCACAGATCTGGGGAAGGGTACCAAACATTTCTGCAACATTGAAGGTCCCCAAGAACACAGTGGCTTCCATAATTCTTAAATGGAAGGAGTTTGGAACTACCAAGACTTTTCCTAGAACTGAGCAATCGGGGGAGAAGGGCCTTGGTCAGGAGGTGAACAACAATCCGATGGTTACTCTGACAGAGCTCCAGAGTTCCTCTGTGGAGATGGGAGAACCTTCCAGAAGGATAACCATCTCTGCAGCACTCCACCAATTAAGCCTTTATGGTAGAGTGGCTAGATGGAAGCCACTCCTCAGTAAAAGGCACATGACAGCCCGCTAGGAGTTTTCCAAAAAGCACCTAAAGGACTCTCCGACCTTGACTTGAACCCGATCCAACATCTCTGGAGAGACCTGAAAATAGCTGTGCCGCGACGCTCCCTATCCAACCTGACAGAGCTTGAGAGGATCTGCAGAGAAGAATGGGAGAAACTCCCCAAATACAGGTGTGCCAAGCTTGTAGCGTCATACCCAAGAATACTCAAGGCTGTAAACGCTGCCAAAGGTGCTTCAGAGAAGTACAGAGTAAAGTGTCTGAATAATTGTGTGAATGTGATATTTCAGTTCTTTATTTTTTTTAATACATTTGCAAAAATGTCTAAATGTGTTTTTGCTTGGTCACTATGGGGTATTGTGTGTAGATTGAGGGGGGGGGGAAACAATGTAATCAATTTTAGAATAAGGCTGTAACGTAACATGGGGAAAGTCAAGGGGTCTGAATACTTTCCAAGTACATTGTATATAGTGGTGTTTTATTTATTTTTTTACAAATGTATTGACAAATGACGACAGCTGTATCAGAAACCAATAAAGTGTCGATGACAACTTCTGGATCAATTCATTGTGAAATTCTTGAAATGTTTTTGGATAAACTAGCTTCAAGCTTAATGCTAAAATAAATTATGCAGGGAGTTGGTGTATCATTTAAACTTTAATTTGATGGCAAGTAAACATGCTTCAGTAAATTAGTCTGTCAAGATAGCAAATAAATAGACATGGCTTGTATTCAAAACAACGTTTATTTTTTTCAATGTGAGTTTACACAGCAGGAACAGTTATGCCAATTTGACATACAGTACTAGTCAAAAGTTGAGACACCTATTCATTCAAGGGTTTTAGTTTTTTAAAACTATTTTGTGCATTGTAGAATAATAGTGAAGACCTCAACTATGAAATAACGCATATGGAATCATGTAGTAACCAAAAAAGTGTTAAACAAATCCAAATATATTTGAGATTCTTCAAAGTAGCCACGCTTTGCCTTAATAAAAATCAAGAAAACTCTGGAATTAGTAGGTTTGTCCAAACTTTTGACTGGTACTGTATGTACAGTTCTTCTTTATTTTACTAATGAGTGGCACTGAGGCTAGCTAGGCTAGTTATCCAGCTACAGTACATTTTAGGTTTAGCAGACATACCTAGCTAGCTAGCGAAACTTGGCTAGCTTGGCTTGTTGTGGTACTAGCAAGGCCGTTATGGCTGAATCGATCACCAAATTGTACTGTACTGAACAATATTGCCTTGCGTAAAAAGAGCTGGTATTGTTACAGTAGCTCTGTACCTACCGCAAAACAACTTACTTATTTGTCATTTGCCCTCCCGAGTCCTATTCCAGCTGGTTTGAGCTGCTGCCACTACTTGCTGGACTCGCAATTACTTTTCTTTCTTGTTCTTCAGTGTTTTCTGGATCAAATAAATAGGGCTGTATGTTCCTATGTAAAATAACAACAAATAAATCGTCATCCAGCTCTTCTTGGAAAAAGGAATCATCAGAAGCAGCCATTGTAACTCATTATTTAGCCATCTCGGATAGACACTGCACGTTAACATAGCTCCCATGCACCTGTAAACGTACAGAGGATGGGAACAAGGAAATAGGGCTCCCGTTGGCTGTAATCTTTAAAAAACCAGGGACAATGAGTCAATCAAGATATCCAGCAATGTCCTGGCAGATAGGAACATTCTTGAGACAAGTCCAATGGCTCTATTGAACAAGGACAAACATATCTACTCGCAGCTAGCGTGATCATGCAATCGGCAAAACACAAAAAACACAAAATCCACAAAAATTGCTACAAAACATGAATCCATTCATTTTTAGATCAGACAGCAGGCTCAATCATTGGTTGAACAAAAATTCTAAAAAACTGCAATAGTGCATAATTATGTCTGAAACACCCTCTCATCACTCATAATTATGTAGGGAGACAACAACAAAAAACACCCCAGCGGTGACATTTCCCTTTAAGATCTCTCCCCCAGCGGTGACATTTCCCTTTAAGATCTCTCCCTCCCTCTACACATATCTCTCTCTCGCTCTTTCTCTCTAGGTGATTAGCTAGAATGGTGCTCCAGATGGTTAGTAATTATCAAATTCTCCAATTACTTGGGTGTGTGTTAATAATGATCAGTAATGACCATAAAGGAAAACAGCTGCCTCTAATCCACAGGGAGAGAGGTGGGAAACCTGAGAGAGAGTTGTATGAATTGTGTGTGTGTGTGTTCAGGACTTCATTACTACAACTCCATATAGGCACTCAATCACCAGAGTAGACTGAATGTGCATCTGGATCAGAATGTCCTTTAGTCTGAGTTTAGCTTTTAGTGCCCAGACTGTATTTTTCTCCCTGTATGTGTGTGTGTGTACCTGCTTACCTGTGTGGTCCTGTTGCAGGGGCACAGTGCTGATATTATACTTGCATTTATCAACCAAAGGCGATGCAATTAAAACCGTAATGAATTCATTAGTCTGCGCAAATCAAATATTAACAATGACTGAGCTGAAGTCAAACTCTGTCAAATTTAATTATCTGAGTCAGAGAATCACACATTCATACCTCTTTCTCACACAAACACACACATCTCACACAGTTATTTTGCTGTCCCTACCCCTTTCTATCTTTGCAGTAGTGTGATTGACAGCTGAAGAGGGAAGTGTTGAGAGCTCTGTTTATTCCCCACACTTGGATCAGAGGTGTGTGTATTTGTGCGTTCTTGTCTGTGTGTGTTTCAAATCAACTCAAGTCAAATTTTATTAGTCACATGCACCGAATACAACAGGTGTACTGGGAAATGCTTACTTACGAGCCCCTAACCAACAATGCAGTAAAAAAAGGAACAAGTAATTAAAGAGCAGCAGTAAAATAACAATAGCGAGACTATATACAGGGGGGTACCGGTACATAGTCATAGTGATTAAAGATAATAAACAGAGAGTAGCAGCGGTGTAAAGAGGCGGGGGGGGGGGGGGGGCAATGCAAATAGACTGGGTAGGCATTTGATTAGATGTTCAGGAGTCTTACGGCTTGGGGGTAGAAGCTGTTTAGAAGCCACTTAGACTTGGTGCTCCGGCACCGTTTGCCGTGCGGTAGCAGGGAGGACAGTCTATGACTAGGGTGGCTGAAGTCTTTGAAAAATATTTTGGGCTTTCCTCTGACACCGCCTAGTATATACAGTGGGGCAAAAAGTATTTAGTCAGCCACCAATTGTGCAAGTTCTCCCACCTAAAAAGATGAGAGAGGCCTGTACTTTTCATCATAGATACACTTCAACTATGATAGACAAAATGAGGGAAATAAATCCAGAAAATCACATTGTGGGATTTTTAATGAATTTATTTGCAAATTATGGTGGAAAATAAGTATTTGGTCAATAACAAAAGTTTATTTCAATACTTTGTTATATACCCTTTGTTGGCAGTGACAGAGGTCAAACGTTTTCTGTAAGTCTTCACAAGGTTTTCACACACGGTTGCTGGTATTTTGGCCCATTCCTCCATGCAGATCTCCTCTAGAGCAGTGACGTTTTGGGGCTGTTGCTGGGCAACACGGACTTTCAACTCCCTCCAAAGATTTTCTATGGGGTTGAGATCTGGAGACTGGCTAGGCCACTCCAGGACCTTGAAATGCTTCTTACGAAGCCACTCCTTCGTTGCCCGGGGGTGTGTTTGGGATCATTGTCATGCTGAAAGACCCAGCCACGTTTCATCTTCAATGCCTTTGCTGATGGAAAGAGGTTTTCACTCAAAATCTCACGATACATGGCCCCATTCATTCTTTCCTTTACACAGATCAGTCGTCCTGGTCCCTTTGCAGAAAAACAGCCCCGAAGCATGATGTTTCCACCCCCATGCTTCACAGTAGGTATGGTGTTCTTTGGATGCAACTCAGCATTCTTTGTCCTCCAAACACGAAAAGTTATATTTTGGTTTCATCTGACCATATGACATTCTCCCAATCTTCTTCTGGATCATCCAAATGCTCTCTAGCAAACTTCAGACGGGCCTGGGCATGTACTGGCTTAAGCAGGGGGACACGTCTGGCACTGCAGGATTTGAGTCCCTGGCGGCGTAGTGTGTTACTGATGGTAGGCTTTGTTACTTTGGTCCTAGCTCTCTGCAGGTCATTCACTAGGTCCCCCCGTGTGGTTCTGGGATTTTTGCTCACCGTTCTTGTGATCATTTTGACCCCACGGGGTGAGATCTTGCGTGGAGCCCCAGATCGAGGGAGATTATCAGTGGTCTTGTATGTCTTCCATTTCCTAATAATTGCTCCCACAGTTGATTTCTTCAAACCAAGCTGCTTACCTATTGCAGATTCTGTCTTCCCAGCCTGGTGCAGGTCTACAATTTTGTTTCTGGTGTCCTTTGACAGCTCTTTGGTCTTGGCCATAGTGGAGTTTGGAGTGTGACGGTTTGAGGTTGTGGACAGGTGTCTTTTATACTGATAACAAGTTCAAACAGGTGCCATTAATACAGGTAACGGGTGGAGGACAGAGGAGCCTCTTAAAGAAGAAGTTACAGGTCTGTGAGAGCCAGAAATCTTGCTTGTTTGTAGGTGACGTGGCGGATGTGTTGTTACCTACCCTTACCACCTGGGGGCGGCCCGTCAGGAAGTCCAAGATCCAGTTGCAGAGGGAGGTGTTTAGTCCCAGGGTCCTTAGCTTAGTGATGAGCTTTGAGGGCACTATGTTGTTGAACGCTGAGCTGTAGTCAATGAATAGCATTCTCACATAGGTGTTCCTTTTGTCCAGGTGTGAAAGGGCAGTGTGGAGTGCAATAGAGATTGCATCATCTGTAGATCTGTTGGTGCGGTACGCAAATTGGAGTGTCTCTAAGGTTTCTGGGATAATGGGCCTTGACCTGTTTAAAGGTCTTACTCACATCGGCTGCAGAGAGTCTTCCGGAACAGCTGGTGCTCTCATGCTTGTTTCAGTGCTATTTGCCTCGAAGCGAGCATAGAAGTAGTTTAGCTCATCTGGTAGGCTCATGTCACTGGGCAGCTCTCGGCTGTGCTTCCCTTTGTAGTCTGTAATGGTTTGCAAGCCCTGCCACAACCGACGAGCATCAAAGCCAGTGTAGTACGATCCAATCTTAGGGTTAGAGCCCCACTCCTTGAAAGCAGCAGCTCTATCCTTTAGCACAGTGCGGATGTTGCCTGTAATCCATGGCTTCTGGTTGGGGTATGTATGAATGGTCACTGTGGGGAAGACATCATCGATGCACTTATTGATGAAGCCAATGACTGATGTGGTGTACTCCTCAATGCCATCGGAGGAATCCTGGAACATTTTCCAGTCTGTGCTTGCAAAACAGTCCTGTAGCTTAGCATCTGCTTCATCTGACCACTTTTTTAATGATCGAATCTCTGGTGCTTCCTGATTAAATTTTTGCTTTTTTATCAGGAATCAGGATAGAATTATGGTCAGATTTGCCAAATGGAGGGGGAGGGTGGGCTTTGTATGAGTCTCTGTGTGTGGAGTAAAGGTGGTCCAGAGTTTTTTTCCTTCTGGTTGCACATTTAATATGCTGATAGAAATTTGGTAAGACCGATTTAACTTTCCCTGCATTAAAGTCCCTGGCCACTAGGAGTGCCGCCCCTGTGTGAGCATTTTCCTGTTTGCTTATGGCGGAATACAGCTCATTGAGTGCAGTCTTAGTGCCAGCATCAGTCTGTGGTGGTATGTAGACAGCTATGAAAAATACAGATGAAAACTCTAGGTAGATAGTGTGGTCTACAGCTTATCATGATATACTCTACCTCAGGCGAGTAAAACCTTGAGACTTCCTTAGATATCGTGCACCAGCTGTTATTTACAAAAATACATAGTCCGCCGCCCCTTGTCTTACCAGACGCGGCTTCTATCCTGCCGATACAGCGTATAACCAGCCAGCTGTATGTTGATAGTGTCGTCGTTCAGCCATGACTCCGTGAAGCAGTTTTGAATGTCCCGTAGGCAGTTAAATCTTCTGTGTTGGTCATCAATTTTGTTTTCCAAAGATTGCACGTTTGTTTGCTAGCAGAATGGAAGGCAGTGGGGGTTTATTTGATCGCCTATGAATTATCCGAAGGCAGCCCGCCCGCCCTCCGGCCCCTTTTCTCCGCCTTCTCTTCACGCAAATGACAGGGATCTGCGCCTGTTCTCGGGAAAGCAGTATGTCGTTCATGTCGGACTCATTAGAGGAAAAAAAGGATTCTGCCAGTTAGTGGTGAGTAATCACACTTCTGATGTCCAGAAGTTATTTTCGGTCATAAGAGACAGTAGTAGCAACATTATGTACAAAATCAGTTTAAAAAGTCAGTTACAAACAACGCAAAGAAACTAACAAAAACACAATTGGATAGGAACACGTAAAAGGTCAGCTTTCTTCTCGGCGCCATCTTAAAACTGTTTTGATGTACAGGTATATTTCACTGATAGGTTAGACATCAGATGAAACACCAGTAACGATAGAGCACAGTATACCATACACACACATATACCAGCAATAGGCTGAAACAGCAGAACTGTGACTGTGTCTGGAAGTTTGGCAGTTTGGTATTCAACACAATACGTGCCAAGAGGTGCCAGTCTGAAATGCTTTCAGTTGGGCCTGATTGTGTGTGTATGTGCGCGCTCCACCACATCAGTGTTAGACTGGTTCAGTGCTGACCACCACAAAGTGCTCTACTGATCACCACTAATGTCCTCCTACAGCACTGTTCAGACCCCTGGTGACTAACTGGCTATAGGCAAGTCAATATTGGACACTTGCCATATAAGTGACGGCAGCCGTTATGGCGGTGTGCTGCTATAGTAATCAAATAGTGCACCGGTTCCAATTGGCTCATTCATCCTGACTCCTCTCCCCTGTAACTATTCCCCAGATCGTAGATATGAATGAAAATGTGTTCTCGGTAAACTTACCTGGTAAAATAAGGGTAAAAGAAACAGTCTAAATGCTGAAATGCAGTTGAAATAACCCGATCAGGCCACATAAGGCAATGAACAAAATGGGTACTGCGTTGTGCTGACAAACCTCTCCAAACAGACAGAGAGAGAGAGAGAGAGAAGAGCTGAAGGGGTAAGGAGTCCCTTGCCTTGAGGGGTATAGAGAATTCCTCTCTCTCCCCTCTCTAATCCCACCTCTTTTTTTCTCCTACTCTCTGTACTTCATTCTCCTCACTCCCCCTCTTCCCCCGCTGCTCTTAAACCCTCAGGCCTCAGATAACTATAGGAAAGTAAGCTTTGTAGTGGTAATGAAGGTTGGAACAATGACTCACCAGTGATGATGCTACAGGAGCGCTGTACTAATGATGATAATAATGTACATATGGAAACAACTTGGATACGGCCTCAGGACTCCACTTCACAAGTTGGTTCAATTGTTAAAGACATTGTTAAAGACTTGTTCAAGAATGACGAGACTCCACGCACTGTATAGTTTGTTAACTAAACTTTACGTCACACACACAAATAACAACACACACATTATTATTAAAATAATTAAAATAACCAACTCATCATCAAGCTTGGATGATTTGAATCAGCTGTGTAGTGCTAGGGCAGGACCCAAAACATGTAGGACCGAGTTTGGGAGACCCTGCTGTAGAAGACAGTGGTTCTGTTCTCTCATGACACCCTCTTATCAGACCGAACACGACAGTCTGGTAATAGGAACAGTAAACACACACTCACACGGCAGCTGCTCCTCTCTTCCGTCAGCTCTGCCAGTTCGGCTCATTCTCACATTAACAACTCATAAATAATGTGTGAATTACTTGAGACCCTTGGAGCATGCCCCCCCCCACACACACAGATGTAGAGAAGGCGATAAAGTCTGGGCACTGAGAGGTCAACTCAGACTAAAGGCCAGTTTAATCCAGAGACCCAGGCTACATTGGCACTAAGGAAAGGTTAGGAGGATACTCTGAAAGGTTAGGAAGTGAACGTTATTTATATTGAAGATACCTAGAGCTAATTGGACCTCTTTGAAATGAAAATGGATGGCATGTAACCTTTCCCCTCCAAAGTGATAATTAAAACCAAATAGCAGGGAATATTAAAATCAATTCTTAGTCGTCTGAATGTTGCAGTTGGGATTTCTATCAAATCAATCCGTGGTTGAGAAACACTGCTGTATTCATACCATATTCATTCTATCTTCTAGAAGGCGGCATTTACCAATTTAAGCGTTAGGGGCCGCCCACACCACTGAGCTAATGAAAAATATAATATAGAAACTCACATTTAAATGAAATGTAGATAATCAACCACAAATGCTGTTTAGCCTGCACATCTTTTACATCATGACATTTCTTGCCTCATTGCTCAAGTGGTTTGCAAGTGATTTCCATTTTTCTAATGGATGTCAATTCGTTTGGATCTTCTTTTTCACTGTGCTCATCACTGTCTGTCCTGTGCAACCATTTAATATATCAGAGCAACAATATTATCATCACTGGCCAGTGATTCATTCTCTCAGCAACTTACCCCGACAGTTAATTTGGCCTAGGCCCATTTTACATTCAGCAATTAGCCTGCTTCTCTTCACAAAAAGCCTATTAAGGCCTAATATTAAAAATACATATTTTTTTGTGGGTACTATTTAATGAAGCTGCCAGTTGAGGACTTGTGAGGCGTTTGTTTCTCAAACTTGACACTCTAATGTACTTGTCCTCTTTCTCAGTTGTGCACCGGGGCCTCCCACTCCTCTTTCTATTCTGGTTAGAGCCCGTTTGCTCTGTTTTGAGAAGGGAGTAGTACACAGCGTTGTACTAGATCTTCAGTGTCTTGGCAATTTCTCTCATGGGGTCTTCCTGGGGTCCACACATTTCTCAGAACAAGAAAAGACTGCCGAGTTTCAGAAGAAAGTTCTTTGTTTCTGGTCATTTTGAGCAAGTAATCGAACCCACAAATGCTGATCCTCCAGATACTTTAAATCGGAACAACAGTTTTCAACTGTGCTAACATAATTGCAAAAGTGTTTTCTAATGATCAATTAGCCTTTTAAAATGATAAACTTGGATTAGCTAACACAACGTGCCATTGGAACACAGGGGTGATGGTTGCTGATAATGGGCCACTGTGCGCGTAAAATCTGCCATTTCCAGCTACAATAGTCATTTACAACATTAATGTTAAAATATTGTTTTACTAATCAGATTTATATGAAATAACAGGAGAACAACTCGTAGGCATCCAGATAGTCCAGCCATCCACATGGACTGTTATCTTCTCCATTCTGTCGCAACTCCTCCAACACCAGATTTAATTCATCTATTTACTTTTTTCCGCATTGAGGAACCATCTCCTATCAACTCCAACTTTTCTAGGCTCTAAGATCTCAGTGATCTTCAGGTCGGAAAGTCTGAGCTTTAGAAAGATGCCATAGTTTCCGACTTTAAATTTAGAGTTTAATCTGAAGTCGGAAGAAAGCGCACTGTAGTTGGAAGTCGGAGATTTCAGAGTTCCCAGTTGTTTTGAACGTAGCAATTCTGTTGCGCACCAGCACCCTACGTCGTCACTACACATGCTATTTTATTCGCCAGATACTCTACATGCCCACCTTCTGGATACGCCAAACACAGAGGGACTGATCGAACAGCCAATGGAAAGGCAAATGCTAAATGCCCATACAGTTGGGGTAAGCGAGGAGATGAAAGAGAGCAGGGTTGTACATTAAAGTTCCACATAGTCAAATTCAACACCTAAATTCCAAAATACTGACAAATGCTTACATTTAATCGCTAAAAAAATTACATGACCCCTGGATAAAAATTAAATAAATACTAAACCCTCCAGCTGACTGAAATTGAAAAAGCATTACATTCCCCCATTTGCCTCCAGGTAACAATTGCCTAAATTTCGAATGGTCCCTTAGAAGGATAGTCTGCCAGCACCACCATCTGTAGAGAAAGAAGGTTCCACCTGAGCACCAAAGTATCTTAGAAGGTTTGGCATTTTCCACATAAACATACAAACACACACAGGTACATTACCGGTGATTGGTTGGAGGCCGTGAGACAGAGTGGTCCCCTGAAGACACCCTTCACACGCCGGAAGTGGCCGTTGCTCAGGTGTGTGGAGCTGATGACCAGGTAATAGCACGTGCTGCACGACATCCGACCTTGTGGGGCCACGCTCCCCCTTTTGCAGGGGTTTGCGTGTTGCGGAGTCGGTCCGTCCGGCTTACCGGACTCTTCACCAGCTGAAGCAGAGTCAAGTGTCAGAGTCGAGTCCGGGGAAGGGGAGGCGAGGATATTCAGCTACTGCTCCGGGAAAATGGAACTTCAATAAACTGTTTCTTCTTTATTATTAAATTAATCATTCAGGTTGCTTACAGAAATAAGTTAGGGCGGTAGGATTTGTAGCCTGTTGATGCCCTAGGTTGCCAAGCCAATGTTCAAGTAAAATGAGAAATCTAGCTCCTGGTAAAGAATAGTTATTATTTCTATCTCTCTTTCCTTCTTCCCTTTCCCCTCTCTCGACTATCCCTCTCTCCTTTCAGTTCTGGGGAGAGGCGAGGGTGTTTAGTGTGGCGGTATCTGATGGCATTGAGAACGTCTCGAGCAGATTTACGGAGCAGAGTTAGATGCTGTCGACAGGTGTATTGCGCCCCTGGAAGAAAAAAAACGTTATGTTCCTGATAGATTCCAGACGGTTTAGTTCGTGACTGTAAATCCAGTCACCGAGTTTATAGTTATCTCTGGTGCATGCAGACAGACAGACAGACACAGGTGCAGCAGAAGCTGTGTCCGTTCTCTGAAAAGAGCGCGTGAGTTTTTGGTGTTTGCTGTTGCAGCACGGAGTGTTCAACAAAGCTACAGAGGCTGTTCCCCGATAATCTGTCTCGTCTCTTTCGTTGGTGGAGCTCTCACTGTGACACGCGCGCTCCAGTCACCCGGGTTCCGGCGCAGAGAAAGAGAGGAGGAGGGGGGTATCGCTCATGCCTCCGTCCAGACGGAGTAATCAGAGGCGCCTTTTCACTCTCTCTCTTTCCTCCGCACACTGTGAGAGGGAACGGGGTCGATGAGGAGAGAGAGTCCCGTCTGCGTAATCGGTGCTGCACTACAGCTAAAACCGGTTCTGTTGTGTTTGACAATCAGTCAGGTGTGTGTGTGTGTGTGTGGCACATGTCTGTTTGGGGACGGTGATCCAGCGAGTCTTCCAGGAACTTTCTCCCCGCCCTCCCTCTTTCCTTCTCTTTTCCCCCCCTCATCATTTCATAGCAACCATCAAATTAAAAGCGCCAATTCAGTAAGAAACCCCAAATGGCTCTTTTCACAGAGCTGATCGGCTACTAGTCAAACATTGGTAGTCAACTCGTATCCGTTTTAGGATCCATAACCGTTGTGCAAACTCGATTTATGAGGAAATGGGACAACAAATGACAGCGATGGCAACGTTTCCACATATAGGGCACATTTGGGTGGTAACACAGTCAGTACTGTGAAGTTCCAAATTATTTATCTGAAAACCCATTCTAAACATTTTGGTAGCAGTGCTTTGAATGAATCCCTCCAGTGTAACAAACAGTCATGTACAGTAGTCTTTAGTTTAGTTTTTGACAGGTTGTGTGTGCTGTCTGAGGAGAAAGTTTGAATTGGGACCCAGAAGTAAGATGTTTGTGCCATTGGGTGTGAGTTTTTAAAATTGTGTGTGTGGATTTGAGAAAATGGTGAGTTGTTCTAAGAATTGTGTTAAAGCCATTGAAAAAAACTGTAAGCATTTATAAATTCGTAACATATTGTACGAAATACAATTCGTAGCATATCATACGAAATGGATGATGTTCAACACAACTGTTCACAGTTTTTAGCGACCCATTTTGGCTCGTGAGCACTACAGATCTTAATTTGAGCAAATTTGCTACAGCAGGAAAATAATCATGTTGCAACAGGAAATTTGAATTATTATGTCGTTTCTAATGAATGGATATTTTTGTAGGAGTTGATACATTTTATGTTAGGTTAAATCAAGTCTGAAAATTAAAAGGTGAAATTACAAACTTTAAAAGCCTTTTAAAACCTTGAATAAACTACAAGTTTGCATTTCCTGCTTTGCAGGTCAATTCTCATAAACAAAAGAATGATCAAATTAACATCCTACATCTGTACTTTCAAAACTACTGGCTGAAATGATACAAAACCTTTGGATCATCACTTTAATTAGCTGGACAAATAGAAAACAAGAACCACTTGACAATGAACGCCTGACTGCAATTGGGGCGGCAGGGTAGCCTAGCGGTTAGAGCGTTGGACTAATAAACGAAAGGTTGTAATTCTGCCCCTGAACAAGGCAGTTAACCCACTGTTCCTAGGCCGTCATTGAAAATAAGATTTTTTTTCTTAACTGACTTGCCTAGTAAAATAAATAACATTTTAAAAAATTGTTTGAAAATTATGGGAGAGATCTAGAAACTGTAAAGTTTGGTGACTGAATGAACTAAGCACAAACACAACTTGCTCTATAAATACTTTGAAGAAATATGTTAAACATAAATGTCTTTAGTGAATGCCATGCCTTCACAGTATGAGATGTAACTGTCTGTATCAGGATGTCCTGAAACATCCCATCACATCCTCAGGGACTTTCTACTGCCCATAAATATAAAGATACAATACAAGACGTTTCAGTATGAAACTAGTCCATCTATATATCTCTTCCTATATACAGTTGAGGTTTACATACACCTTAGCCAAATACATTTAAACTAAGTTTTTCACAATTCCTGACATTTGATCCCAGTAAAAATATCTTAGGTCAGTTAGGATCACCATTTAATTTTAAGAATGTGAAATGTCAGAATAATAGTAGAGAGAATGATTTAGTTCCGCTTTAATTTCTTTCATCACATTCCCAGTGGGTTAGACGTTTACATACACTCAATTAGTATTTGGTAGCATTGCCTTTAAATGGTTTAACTTGGGTCAAACATTTCAGGTAGCCTTCCACAAGATTCCCACAATAAGTTGGGTGAATTTTGGCCCATTCCGCCTGACAGCTGGTGTAACTGAGTCAGGTTTGTAGGCCTCCACGCTTTTTCAGTTCTGCCCACAAATTTTCTATAGGATTAAGGTCAGGGCTTTGTGATGGCCTCTCCATCATTGTCCATTTGGAAGACCCATTTTTGACCAAGCTTTATCTTTCTGACGGATGTCTTGAGATGTTGCTTCAATATACCCACATATGTTTCCTGCGTCATGACGCCATCTATTTTGTGAAGTGCACCAGTCCCTCCTGCAGCAAAGCACCCCCACAACATGATGCTGTCACCACCGTGCCTCATGGTTGGGATGGTGTTATTCGGCTTGCAAGCCTCCCCCTTTTTCCTCCAAACATAACAATGGTCATTATGGCCAAACAGTTCTATTTTTGTTTCATCAGACCAGAGGATATTTATCCAAAAAGTATGATGTCCCCATGTGCAGTTGCAAACTGTAGTCTGGCTTTTGTATGGCGGTTTTGGAGCATTTGCTTCTTCTTTGCTGAACGGCCTTTCAGGTTATGTCGATATACGACTCGTTTTACTGTAGATAAAGATACTTTTGTACCTGTTTCCCCTTTACAAGGTCCTTTGCTGTTGTTCTGGGATTGATTTGCACTTTTCGCACCAAAGTACGTTCATCTCTAGGAGACAGAACGCGTCTCCTTCCTGAGCGGTATGACAGCTGCGTGGTCCCATGGTGTTTGTACTTGCGTACTATTGTTTGTACAGATGAATGTGGTACCTTCAGACGTTTGGAAATTGCTCCCAAGGATGAACCAGACTTGTAGAGGTCAACAACAAAACATTCTGAGGTCATGGCTGATTTCTTTTGATTTGCCCATTGTGTCAAGCAAAGAGGCACTACGTTTGAAGGTAGGGCTTGAAATACATCCACAGGTACACCTCCAATTGACTCAAATGATGTCAATTAGCCTATCAGAAGCTTCTAAAGCCATGACATCATTTTCTGGAATTTTCCAAGCTGTTTAAAGGCACAGTCAACTTAGTGTATGTAAACTTCTTGTCACGACTCCGACCGAAGGACACTCCCCTTCCCGTTCGGGTGGCGCTCGGCGGTCGTCGTAGCCGGCCTACTAGCTGCTACTGATGATTTCCTCCCCCTCCTTATGTGTTGATTGAGTGTACCTGTTTTGAGTTAGGTAGTAAGGCTTTATTAGTCAGCCGGCCCGCAGGGTTCCTTGTGCGGGATTAATTATTGTGACCGTCTGTTTAGTGTACTTGTGTGCACGTCTATGGGTTTTTGGGTTTTCCCATTTTGTGGGTTTTCCCTGGACAGTTTAAGTCCCCCTGTTTGGGGCATTTGTTTGTTCTTTACGCCCTGTGTGTTCGTGAGGGTTGGCTTATGTTCGCCGTTTGTCTGCATTAAAATAGCACTCACCTGAACTCTCTGCTTCCTGCGCCTGACTCTTCACCCACTACACTCAGATCGTTACACTTCTGACCCACTGGAATTGTGATACAGTTGAATTATAAGTGAAATAATCTGTAAACAATTGTTGGAAAAATTACTTGTGTCATGCACAAATTAGATGTCCTAACCGACTTGCCAAAACTATAGTTTGTTAACAAGAAATTTGTTGAGTGGTTGAAAAACAACTTTTAATGACTCCAACCTAAGTGTATGTAAACTTCCAACCTCAACTGTATGTACTGTTGTTAACAAACTTTTTTGACAGTCCGTTAGGACATCTACTTAGTGCATTATATATACAGTGGGGCAAAAAAGTATTTAGTCAGCCACCAATTGTGCAAGTTCTCCCGCTTAAAAAGATGAGAGAGGCCTGTAATTTTCATCATAGGTACACTTCAACTATGACAGACAAAATGAGAAAAAAAATCCAGAAAATCACATTGGAGGATTTTTAATGAATTTATTTGCAAATTATGGTGGAAAATAAGTTTTTGGTCACCTACAAACAAGCAAGATTTCTGGCTTTCACAGACCTGTAACATCTTCTTTAGAGGCTCCTCTGTCCTCCACTCGTTACCTGTATTAATGGCACCTGTTTGAACTTGTTATCAGTATAAAAGACAGGGTATGATTATACCCTGATGAAGACAGCTTGGCTGTCGAAACGTTGGATATTATATTTTTGCATCTGAGCTCCTAGAGTGTGCGGCTCTCCTTTATTTTCAAGTTTTCTACTCCGCTAGCCAGCACCTCGCCTAAATAGGTGTGCATTTCTTTTTCTTCTAGAAGGCACATTGTGTAAATCAAATGATACAAGCCCTACCCCCCAAAAAAATCTATTTTAATTCCAGGTTGTCAGGCAACAAAATAGGAAAAATGCCAAGGAGAGTGAATACTTTCACAAGCCACTGTATATATATATATATATATATATATTTACTACAAAAACTATGAGGGATTGGATATGATGCAGACAATTACATTGATGGAAGCAACAGTCTATCCTCAATATTAAAGCTGATCCACCCCCTGAAAAAAATGTAGAAACTAATGTTTGCTTCCAAAACCAGATATTTTATCCTGTGTACCACCAGGGAAGCGCTCTTTAATTGCCTTATTTCAGTATACAGCCATGGCAGTATGGCCAGTCAGTAATTCCATGCTCCTTTTTAGCCTTCTTACCCATGGAAATAGTGTTAACTGGGTTATTCACCATCACTTCACCCACCCTCTTTATATGCTGCATACTTCTGGTACCATATTTACAAAGTATCCAACACTGTGACTGCTGATCTAGGATCACTTTTGCTTTTCAGATTATGAAAAATAAGTCAGCGGGGACCATATCAAGTGCCTCTAATTAGGAATTATATCAGGTGCGTTTAAAAAATTGTTTTAATTTTTAAATGTTTTTAAATGTTTTATTATTTACAGTCTGCATTTCTGACTGGATTTCTGAATCTGCACGAAATAAAGACATCCTCTCTTTTAGTACAGTATATCTGAGCTTCACTTTCACCTTTTCTTTTCTAAGGAAACATATAGAATATGTGAGATTGAACCTGCACTATTCAAAACCGCAGCCAGATAATTAACTGTGGCCTTGTGTTTTCAGTAAAATATGGTCAATCAAGACATGGAACACAATTTCTGGGTTATTAAAATGTTCCCATTCACTCCATATGCTGTGTATTTGTAACATCTTATAAAATGTGATTTTGTTGAGTAGAGCTTAATTTAAATACATATTATTATTTTGTATGCTTCCTGATGCTTCCTGATTGACCACAGCTTTGCCCACTCTTGGATAGCTGTGGCCTTGTTTTTTCTTCTTCTTATAAAGATATAAAGAATATAAATATAAAGAACAAAAAACAAGGCCACATCTATCCCATGGTTGTGGAGAGGGTTAATGATCTGGTTAAGGAACCAAACATTGTAGGTTCAAACCCTGCATGTGCATATGAAGAGAGGGAGAGAGAGAGAGAGAGAGAGAAGGAGAAGCAGAAGCAGAAGCAGAGGGAAGAGACAGTAGCTCTCTCTGGTATATTTTCTTTCCAGTTCCTCCCTCTGGCTCTTCCCTCTCTCCTCTCCTTATAAAATCAGTGAAATATTACACTTATGGTTTGGCCTCATATTTTCATTCTTATTTCTCACATTTATGCTCTGCAGCTACGATTGCTTTCACATATTATTATCTGGGGGGAGGGTGTGTGTGTTTTGTGTGAGTCTGTGGGTGGAGGGCTAGCAATAAAGGGCTACACCCCTAAACACTGGATATTGGCACTGTACAAAGATTAAAAGAGTGAGAACGAGAGAGGGAGAAGCAGAGGGAGAGGGAAGAGACAGTAGCTCTCTCTGGAATCTTTTCTTTCCAGTTAATGCCTCTGGCTATTCCCTCTCTCCTCTCCTTATAAAAATAGTGAAATATCACAGTTATGGTTTGGTGTCATATTTTCACTATTATTTCTCACTTTTATGCTCTGTGGCGAAGATTGCTTCCGAACATATAATAATCTGGTGTGTGTGTGTGTGTGTGTGTGTGTGTGGGTGGAGGGAGGGATAGCAATAAAGGGCTGCACTCCTTAACCCTGGATATCGGCTCTGTGCAAAGATTAAAAGAGTAAGAGAGAAAGAGAGACCTAGAGAGAGAAAGAGAGAGAGAGCGCAATTAGTAGCCCAAAAATACAATCTCTCCTAGACAACTTTTTAGCCTTAACGTTCTCCTACAGCAAGGTGTAAATTTGGCCGTTTGGAACATAAACTTATATTTGACAAATGTGCCTCCTTGGCTAATCTAATGAAATATAAGAGCAAACAAATAAGGAAAACTGTTTTGATATGATTGCAAAAATCTATGGAAGTCATTGAGAAATACAGTACCAGTCAAAAGTGTGGACACGCCTAATCATTCAAGGGTCTTCTGTATTTTTACTACTTTTTACATTGTAGAATAATAATGAAGACATCAGAACTATGAAATAACACATATGGAATCATGTAGTAACCAATGAAGTGTTAAACAAATCAAAATGTGTTTTATATTTTAGATTCTTCATAGAATAGGCACCCTTTGCCTTGATGACAGCTTTGCACACTCTTGGCATTCTCTCAACCAGCTTCATGAGGAATGCTTTTCCAACAGTCTTGAAGGAGTTTCCACATACAGTATGCTGAGAACTTGTTGGCTGCTTTTCCTTCACTTTGCGGTCCAACTCATCCCAAACCATCTCAATTGGGTTGAGGTCAGGTGATTGTGCTTTTACGTGCTTTTACACCTGCATTGTTTGCTGTTTGGGGTTTTAGGCTGGGTTTCTGTACAGCACTTTGAGATATCAGCTGATGTACGAAGGGCTATATAAATAAATTTGATTTGATTTGATTGTGGAGGCCAGGTCATCTGATGCAGCACTCCATCACCCGTACATAGCCTGGAGGTGTGTTTTGGGTCATTGTCCTGTTGAAAAACAAATGTTGGTGATCTTTAGTAGTGGTTTCTTTGCAGCAATTCGACCATGAAGGCCTGATTCACACAGTCTCCTTTGAACAGTTGATGTTGAGATGTGTCTGTTACTTGAACTCTGTGAAGCATTTGTTTGGTCTGCAATCTGAGGTGCAGTTGATTCTAATGAATTTATCCTCTGCAGCAGATGTAACTCTGGGTCTTCTGTTCCTGTGGCGGTCCACATGAGAGCCAGTTTCATCATAGTGCTTGATGGTTTTTGCGACTGCACTTGAAGAAACTTTCAAAGTTCTTGAAACTTTCCAGATTGACTGACCTTCATATCTTAAAGTAATGATGGACTGTCATTTCTCTTTGCTTCTTTGAGCTGTTCTTGCAATAACATGGACTTGGTCATTTACCAAATAGGGCAATCTTCTGTATACCACCCCTACCTTGTGAAAACACAACTGATTGGCTCAATCGCATTAAGAAAGAAAGAAATTCCATAAATTAACTTTTATCAAGGCACACCTGATAATTGAAATGTATTCCAGGTGACAACCTCATGAAGCTGGTTGAGAGAATGACAAGACTGTCAGCAAGGCAAAGGGTGGCTACTTTGAAGAATCTCAAATATAAAATATATTGATTTATTTCATACTTTTTTGGTTACTACATGATGCCATGTGTGTTATTTCCTAGTTTTGATGTCTTCACTATTATTCTACAATGCAGAAAATAGTAAATAAATACTGAAAAACACTTGAATGAGTAGGTGTGTCCAACCTTTTGACTGGTACTGTACAGTATATCTAGAGAACCAGGCAACAAAAATATACAACAAAAATATGGGGAAACACTGAAGCAATACATACACACCCTAAGAACAAAAACAGAACAGCACATTAGAAATCAGTTGGACGTAATTTAGTTATCCATAGAATCAAACCACTTCTGGGAGAATTGAAATAAATTAAACAAACCTCATCATGAGGAATTGGCAATCCAAAATGGTGATACAGTATGTGGAGAAATCACTTTGCAAACCTCTACAGCAATATAACAAAGAGTCCGGAACAAAAAGATACACAAGAAAAATGACAAATCCTTGAATCAGCAGTTAAAGACTATCAAAATCCTGTGGATAACCCAATTACAGAACCATAATTATTGGAAAAAGTATACACTCTACAACCCAAAAAGGTTGTGGTGCTGATGGTATTTTAAATGAAATGATCAATTTTACAGACCACACATTCAAATTGGCTATACTCAAACTCTTCAACATTCTCCTCACTGCAGGTGTTTTCCTGGATATTTGGAACCAAGGATTGATCACACCAATCTATAAAAATTGAGACAAATTGGACCCAAATAATTAGAGGAATTTGCTTTAACAGCAACTTGGAGAAAATTCTCTGCAGTATCATAAATAGCAGACTACGTAATTTCCTTGATGAACACAACGTTCTGAGCAGAAGCCAGATTGGATATTTACCAAATTACTGTACAACAGACCACATATATACCTTACACATTCTAATTGACAAACAAGTCAACCAAAACAAAGGAAAAATCTACTCATATTTTGTAGACTTCAAGAAAGCATTTGATTCAATTTGTCACGAAGGTATTTTTTTTAATAAACAATTAGAATGTGGTATTGGAGGGAAAACATATTATGTTATTAAATCAATGTACATGAAAAAGAAATGAGTGGTTGAAATTGGCTTCTCCACTCAGGTACGTGGAGTGAAACAGTACTGCTCAATAAGTCCAACACTATTTAACATCTACATTAATGAATTGGCAAAAACATTAGAAGAATCTGCAGCACCTGGTCACACACTACACAACACTGAAATCAAGTGTCTGCTGTACGCAGATGACCTGGTGCTGCTGTCTCCCATTAAGGAGGGGTTACAGCAGCATCTAGATCATCTGCACAGGTTCTGTCAGACATGGGCTCTGACTGTTAACCTTAAAAAAACAAATGTAATGATATTCCAAAAGATGTCCGGAAATCAGGATCACAAATATATATTTCAAATCAAATCATATTTTATTGGTCATATACACATGGTTAGCAGATGTTATTGTGAGTGTAGCGAAATGCTTATGCTTCTAGATCCGACAGTGCAGCAGTATCTAACAGGTACCTCTACACCTGCATTGCTTGCTGTTTGGGGTTTTAGGCTGGGTTTCTATACAGCACTTTGTGACATTAGCTGATGTAAGAAGGGCTTTATAAATACATTTGATTGATTGATTGATTGATTGAGGTAATATCTAACAATTCCACAACAAACCTAATACACACAATCTAGTAAAAGAATGGGATAAGAATATATAAATATAAAATATATGGATGAGCAGTGACAGAGCGACTAAGATGCAATAGATTGTATAGAAAGATAGTGTAGTATACAGTATACAGTATATACATATGAGATAAGTAATACGAGATATGTAAGCATTCTTAAAGTGGCATTATTAAAGTGACTAGTATTCCATTTATTAAAGTGGCCAATGATATCAAGTCTTTAGGTAGGCAACCACCTCTCTGTGCTAGTGGTGGCTGTTTAACAATCTGATGGCCTTGAGATAGAAGCTGTTTTTCAATCTCTGTCCCAGCTTTGATGCACCTGTACTGACCTCGCCTTCTGGATGGAAGCTGGGTGAACAGGCAGTGGCTCGGGTGGTTATTGTCCTTGATGATGTTTTTTGGCCTTCCAGTGACATTGGGTGGTGTAGGTGTCCTGGAGGACAGGCAGGTTGTCCCGGTGATGCGCTCTGCAGACCGCACCACCCTCTGGGGAGCCCAGTTGTGGGCTGTGCAGTTGCCGTACCAGGCGGTGATGCAGCCTGACAGGATGTTCTCAATTGTGCACCTGTAAATGTTAGTGAGGGTTTTTGGTGAAAAGCCACACTTTTTCAGCCTCCTGAGGTTGAAGAGGAGCTGTTGTGTGGACCATTTCAGTTTGTCGGTGATATGTACACCGTGGAACTTAAAACTTTCCACCTTCTACACTGCTGTCCCATCGATGTGAATAAGGGGGTGTTCGATGTGAATAGGGGAGAGACAGAGCTGCATTTCCTAATACACTGTGACAAATACTCAGACGAAAGAGAGTCTTTCTTTCCCAAAATTATCATTCAGTACAAAGAATTTGAAACTATAAAGATGAAGAATTTGAGACTGGTCTACTACTATTGTTTTAATGCATTGTTATTCTCATTAATATTGTTGTTGTAATTTCGGTTAATGGTAATCCCATTTCCACTACTACTGTTATTAATTATGCCTTATTGCTGTTGGTCCCAATGTGTGTGTAGAGAGAGAGAGCGATCAAGGGTGAGGGTTAATGTTATCAGCGTACACGGTTCACACAGTTCAAGGTAAACAGCAGATTACACACACACACACACACACACACACACACACACACACACACACACACACACACAAAGATGCTTATACACGTTTCACACACACACATTTCAAGGTAGGCTACTACTGTGTATTACGTAGGTATTTACACCATTAGAAACAATTTATAAACACAATTTATGTGCAGTCATCACACCCACGTGGCCAAGTATCCACCATGTGTTTTTGTGTGTGTGTGCACTGTACACACACACACACACAGAGGCTGTCCGAGTAGTGGGAATACTGCAATTTATTGCCGTATGTGTATGTGGTTTTTGTGTGTTTTTGTTTGTGTGTGTGGATGTAGAGCAGACAGAATATAAAAATGCCATGAACAACAGAGTAGTTTGTGCCTGGATATACAATCAGGCATCTGTCTTCTGTGTTCAAATTGATAGGAATGAAATATTCTGTAATCTAAATGTAAATGGAGGTGAAATTTACTGTTGGCTGCTATGTAATTACCTACACTAATATTTATTACTGTTGTGTTTGTATGAGAGAGGGAGAGAGAGTTAGGGAGAGGATGGAGAGAATAGAAGAGAATGGAAAGAAGCGATAAAGATAGGGATGTTGTAGGGCAGGGGGGGTGGATGGAGGGATGCTGGTTAGAGAGGGGGATTAAGAGAGAGGGAGAGAGAGGGGGGGGGGATGTCAGTTGTTGTCTCTCCCAGGGTGTGACCTACAGGGCAAAGCTCTCAGTTGGAGATTGAAAAACATTGTTTTCTGACACCCTGGAATGAGCTCCACACACACGCACGCACGCACACACACACACACACACACACACACACACACACACACACACACACACACACACACACACACACACACTGACAAACCATGTTAGCTGGGTTAACTGTTTATTGATTGGCATTTCTGACTTCACAGTAACTGTATCACTGCTAGAAACCATGGTAGCAACTTAAAGGCATGATACAACAAAATGGAGGAATGTCAAACATCTAAAATTCCAACATTCATATGTTCATCTTCTGTTATCCTTAGCCTCACACCTCACCTACTAAACATTTCTAATTCGAATAGAAATCTTTGAAAGGTAGCCTATGGAAATAAATAACAAGGTTTACTAACAACACAGTACAGTCTTGAGGCACCCTAACAACTTGTTTTGATACCTGATTAGTCACAAATGCAATGCACACAGTCTTCTTCCAACTGAATTTGGATTGTGCTGAATTGTTGAATTCAATTGTCACAATCGGATTGTGACTATATTTTTTGTATTCTCTACATTATTAGCACTATAAAAATCTCCCTCTCTCTTTCTCTCTCCCTGTCTCTCTTTGACTCTCCTCCAACAGCTCCTTATCCTCTGGGATAGACTGATCAATTCTGTCACACTATTTTTTATATACCTCTTCCTCCCCTTGCTCTTTCGGTCTCTTTACCTCTGTCCCACTTCAATTCCCTTATTTTCCTCTCGCACTTGTGTGTCTGTGTGTGTGTGTCTGCGGGTCTCTGTGTGTGTGGCAGGAGTCCACCAGGGCTTTGCCGAATCCTGAGATAATGACAGAGATTTTGAAAGGCTTTATGAGAATCTCTCGTATCAGACACACACAGAGAGGTGTGTGTGAGAGCGAAAGAGAGAAGGAGCAGTAGGGAAAGGCCAGTTATCACTTCAATAACTACGAGTGTGTGTGTGTGTGTGTGTGTGTGTGTGTGTGTGTGTGTGTGAGTGTGTGAGTGAGTGAGTGAGTGAGTGAGTGAGTGAGTGAGTGAGTGAGTGAGTGAGTGAGTGAGTGAGTGAGTGAGTGAGTGAGTGAGTGAGTGAGTGAGTGAGTGAGTGAGTGAGTGAGTGAGTGAGTGAGTGAGTTTGGACTGTATGGGAGTAGAGGTACCTCCGACTCTAAACACATTGGTCAGGGAGAGCCATCCCTGCTGCGATTAGACACATAGGTGTCCATGATACACACACATTTCTCTCAATCACACAGACACAAAATTAACCACCACTTTATGTTGTTCTCCTCATACACTCAATATCACTCTCTTCCATTGTCAGGCTACCTGCAGAGTCTGAAAACAACACTATGATATTAAAGGACATTAAAGCAGATTTGACTACATGGAGCTGACATATTGTATGGCGTTAAATCAGGTCGTGGTATTTACTCCACTATTGAATGCAGAAGGGCACACCTGGGTAGGTGAATCAATAGTTTCAATAGTTGATGCAGAAACACACACACACACGCACACACACACACATATATACACACGCACACATACACACACACACACAGAATGGCTGACTTATACTGTATTGAGTTAGAGAGAAGAGGTCAGCTGTAAATCATTATAAGTCACAAACTCTGGAGACCTGGTCCCTGATTAGATTACACTCAATTTGAGGAAGTCAGAGACCCAGTCAAGCACATTCTAAGATGCATGCATGCATGTACACACTCACACACATTCAAGCCTTTACCTATCAGAGACTGTTAATGTGTGTGTGTGTGGAAGGGAGCAGTGAGCAGTGTGCGTGTGTTCGTGCATGCATGCGTGTGTGAATGTGCGTGTGTCAGTAAACAGTGTGTAGGTGGATTTGGGGTCAGTTAATCAGGTCTGGCTTCCCTCACGAAGACTGAGTCTGCAGAAATACATTAACCAATCAACAGCTTGATAGCCTGAGGTCAGCTGACCTGTGGGCAACAACTTCTGATACAAACAGCTCTGTCTTAGCACGCACACACACACACACACACAGAAAACTGCTGTTCATATACTCTAGCCTCAGAATCTATGTACCCTAGGATATAGTTCAGAGAGAAAGAGAAAGAAAGAGAGAGAAACCATTGTGTATCTCCCAACAAAGACAAAAACAACATCATAAACGTCCTCTGGTTGACTGGCCATAATGATACTGTGGGCAATGCACAATCCCCCACTATCTCTCTCTTCATCTCTCTCTCTCTCTCTCTCTCTTTTGTTCTTTGTTGTTCAGAGAAAGGATGCGAGAGATAAGCGATGGTTTGTCCCTCTCTTTGTCTCTCTATCTATGCCCCCCCTCTCCCCTCTCCCCACTCAACCTATCCCTTTCTCTCCTCTCCCACTCTCTTCCTTTTTCTCTCTCCTACTCCCTCACTCTCTCTGTCTCTCTCTCGCTCTCTGAGGTGATGTACAGTTGAAGTCGGAAGTTTACATACACTTAGGTTGGAGTCATTAAAACTTGTTTTTCAACCACTCCACACATTTCTTGTTAACAAACTATAGTTTTGGCAAATCGGTTAGGACATCTACTATGTGCATTTAGTAGATGTCCTGTTTACAGACAGATTATTTCACTTATAATTCAACTGTATCACAATTCCAGTGAGTCAAAAGTTTACATACACTAAGTTGACTGTGCCTTTAAACAGCTTGGACAATTCCAGAAAATGATGTCATGGCTTTAGAAGCTTCTTGCTTCTTGCTAACTGACATCATTTGAGTCAGTTGGAAGTTTACCTCTGGATGTATTTCAATGCCTACCTTCCAGCTCAGTGCCTCTTTGCTTGACATAATGGGAAAATCAAAAGAAATCAGCCAAGACCTCAGAAAAACAATTGTAGACCTCCACAAGTCTGGTTCCTCCTTGGGAGCAATTTCCAAACACCTGAAGGTACCATGTTCATCTGTTCAAACAATAGTATGCATGTTATAACACCAGGGGACCACGCAGCTGTCATACCGCTCAGGAAGGAGACGCGTTCTGTCTCCTAGAGATGAACGTACTTTGGTGCGAAAAGTGCAAATCAATCCCAGAACAACAGCAAAGGACCTTGTGAAGATGCTGGAGGAAACAGGTACAACAGTATCTATATCCACAGCATAACAAGTCCTATATCTACATAACCTGAAAGGCCGTTCAGCAAGGAAGAAGCCACTGCTCCAAAACCGCCAGTAAAAAGCCAGACTACTGTTTGCAACTGCACATGGGTACAAAGATCATACTTTTTGAGGAAAGGCCTCTGGTCTGATGAAACAAAAATATAACTGTTTGGCCATAATGACCATTGTTATGTTTGGAGGAAAAAGGGGGATGCTTTCAAGCCGAATAACACCATCCCAACCGAAGCTAGGGGTGGCAGCATCATGTTGTGGGGGTGCTTTGCTGGAGGGACTAGTGCACTTCACAAAATAGACGGCATCTTGAGGTAGGAAAATTATGTGGATATATTGAAGCAACGTCTCAAGACATCAGTCAGGAAGATAAAGCTTGGTCGCAAATGGGTCTCCCAAATGGACAATGACCCCAAGCATACTTACAAAGTTGTGGCAAAATGGCTTAAGGACAACAAAGTCAAGATATTGGAGTGGCCATCACAAAGCCCTGACCTCAATCCTATAGAATATTTGTTGGCAGACCTGAAAAGGCGTGTGCGAGTAAGGAGGCCTACAAACCTGACTCAGTTACACCATCTCTGTCAGGAGGAATGGGCCAAAATTCACCCAACATTGTGGGAAGGCTAACGGAAACGTTTGAACCCAAGTTAAACAATTTAAAGGCAATGCTGCCAAACACTAATTGAGTGTATGTAAACGTCTGACCCACTGGGAATGTGATGAAAGAAATAAAAGCTGAAATAAATCATTCTCTCTACTATTATTCTGACATTTCACATTCTTAAAATAAAGTGGAGATCCTAGCTGACCTAAAACAGGGATTAAAGGATTAAATATCAGGAATTGTGAAAAACTGCATTTAAAAGTATTTGACTTGTCACGAACCTCGCCGAAGATGGTGCCTCTTCCTGTTCGGGCGGTGCTCGGCGGTCGTCGTCGCCGGCCTATTAGCTGCCATCGATTCCCTTTCCGTTTGTTTTGGGTTATTGGGTAATTGGGTACACCTGTTTTGTATTAGGGTTTGTTTGTAGGGTATTTAAGGGCACTAGGCCCGCTGGGTATTTGTGCGGGCTTGTTTTTGTTACTCTGTGTTTGATGGTGTGAGTTATTTGTGTATTTATTCTCCGGACTATTTTATCCTGTTGTTTGGACTGGCAACTTATATACGCCCTGTGTGTTGGCGTGACTGTTTTGTTGCGCTGGGGAATAAATTTGAAAAAAAAGACTGAACCTTGCTCTTTGCGCCTGATTCCACCCACCACTCCTAGTTGATCGTAACATGACTAAGGTGTATGTAAACTTCCGACTTCAACTGTATGTCTGACCTTCGGTGTGAAAACCTCTTTTGCTGCCAAATGCTTCCTTAACCGCTCCATGATTCACAGGACATCACTTCCTGTGACCCTGCTCTCAGCCAGTCAGAACACATTATGGCCATCTGTCGAAGAGGAGAGGAGCAAGAGATTATTGGCTGACAATAGGGTTTTAGAAGAGCATTTGTGAAGAGTCATTGTCACTTTCCTTTTTAAACTGTTTTCTATTGTGTGTTCTTATAATCTCATTGAGAGTTATGCTGAACTTCCCAATCTGAATTTAGTGGTTCCATACATCTCTGTTAACTCTATGCCTGGTCTCATCTCGTCAGCTGATTGAACATCACAACCTGGAAGTAACTGTCAACCAGACTCTATGATTGGCTCTATAACATATAACCTCTTTCCTGGAATGAAGACAGATAGGAAGAGTGTCTTTCTCCCCAGAGCATGCAGGTGTGATCGGGTCCATAATGACAACTGTCTGTCTAGGATGATCACTGTCATTGATTCGAGCACCTGTCTGAAATAATCACAAGCATTGATTAGCTGTTTTTTTGAGGACCAGATCAATAAAAACACTGGATAGAAACTCCAAGCGCCTCAGGATCGAGAGGATAGGCACACGACCACACACACACACACACACACACACACACACACACACACACACACACACACACACACACACACACACACACACACACACACACACACACACACACACACACACACACCATCCTTGAATTTAAGTGGTTGGTTCCGGGGTTTTCTGTACTCCTGATCTAGAGCTCTCTAGTACATTACTCTCATCTCTGTCTGAATATATGCTGATTAAGGGAGTAGAGGAGAGTAGGGGGAGGATGGGGGGATGAAAGAGGAGGGGGGAGGGAAGAGAGGGTAGGGAGGCTTGGCAAGAGGAAGGGGTGGGTGAGATATGGGCAGTGAATTGCTGTCGAAGTGCATTTAAGATACATTTAATCTCTGGAATTTGGCAAGAGGGGATAGTTGTGCTGTGTGCGAGCGCAGGCGCGCTAACACACACACACACACACACACACACACACACACACACATACACATTCCACATACACACACACACACAGTGCATAACTTTTAGTGAATGTGTTGCAGTGCCATTAATAGTGTGAGGGCAAAGAAGGGCTGTACCTTAACGATCTCCATTCCCCAGCCTCAGACTCTGACACACACTTTTACTCCAGGATGGGCTGGGTTCAAGTCAGGACAGAACATTAGGACCACACCATGGCCTCGCTCCATCCACTTGATTCTCATTGTTTTTTTTTAGTAAGAAGATTGATAATGGATAAAAACAATCATATCCATTATAGAATTAAACATCAAAATCTATCCATCATTCAAAACAGTGTACTTATTATCACAGGAGGCTGCTGAGAATGGCTGAGAGAATGGGTATGGCTGAGAGAATGGTTATGGCTGAGAGAATGGGTATGGCTGAGAGAATGGGTATGGCTGAGAGAATGGGTTTGGCTGAGAGAATGGGTATGGCTGAGAGAATGGGTATGGCTGAGAGAATGGCTCATAATAATGGCCGGAACGGTACAAATGAAATGGCATCAAACGTTCCACGATTTCCACTCCAGTCATTACCATGAGCCCATGAGTTCTCCCCAATTAAGGTGTCACCAACCTCCTGTGTTACTCATACACCCCAACCATTATCCCTCTTATCAAATGTGAAGATCAAGGTCAAGCTATTGCTATGTGACGACTCTGGTAAATGTTTCACTCTTATAGAGAACGCCTCAGAGTAGAGTGGTGGTATGGAGACCCAGGTAGCAGAATTATAGACCATCTTTCTCTTTTTTTTATAGGAACAGATTCGAGGTGATTGTATCCCTCACTCTTCTCTCTCTCTCTCTCTCTCTCTCTCTCTCTCTCTCTCAATGCTCAATTCCCATCTTTAATTAAGTGACTGGAATCATAAACGTTTCAAGTGAAAGAGTGGGTGAAGTATTGACTCTCTCCATTATAAATAAATGAGTGAACGTGTCAATTCCCCATTGGTCTCTCATGCTGATATAGATCAACAACAATGTTTGTTGCTGATCTTTTCCCATATGTCCTAGGTGAATTTGTACACATACCCCCTGTTATATTAGTGGCTGTTGACAGGCTGAATAGAATATAGACCATAAGAACCACATAAAGGATTTATCATTGGTGGGAGTTTACTGTGTGTGAACTCCTATCTATAACTCATCATTGTCACTGTCCTGGAATCTTGGATTTTTGTCTCACAAAGTGAAATCTTGCTCTATACTCCCCTCTCCTCCCATCTCCATCTCTATCTCTTTCAACTCCTTTCTTTCTCCATCTATCGTTTCTTCCCCCTCTCGTTCGCCATCCTCCACCCTTGCTTCATCTCTCTTTCTTTTCTCCCCTCTCATTCTCCTCCCTCTCTCACTCGCTCTCCCTCCTCCTCTCATTTTCCATCCTCTCTCTCTCCCCCCTAACCCCCTAACCCTTTCCCATAGAAAGGTGTTTTAGTCTATTTCAGGAACCTCATGTTCTGACAGCTTTCACACATTCCTCCCTGGCATTAGCACTAGGTAGTGCAACGTGACACATACACACAGTTTGTGTTGTCAGTAGCAGTCAGGCCCATCTTCCGGTCAGTAACAAACGCCAGGTCATACAAGTTTACTGTGCTGACAATTACAATATATACGGCATATACTTTATAACTCAACAAAACAGTGCACTGCACTCATTCATCTCATTAGGAAGGATGTTTATATTGATCAAGACACATCCAGTCCTTTACTGTCATCGGCCTGTCAGAATGTCATTTTACCACTATCACAACGTGTTATATCCCTGTCGGTCATCTGTTATGACAAGTTATACTGCAAAAATGGTGTATTCTGTCTGGCACTTACATTTTTTGGAGTGCAGAGGTGTGACACTGAAATGTCAACCCAGTCACTGACTAATAACACGCCTCCATTCACACAAACACGTTCCATTGGCTACTTAATTGAATCTCCACGGTTACCTGGCTGGCTATGTGACCTGGACACAGCTAGAGGGATTACTGTCACACACAGACACACACCGGCACACATGCGCACACACACACACCACACACACACACACACACACACACACACACACACACAGCTCAGTGTTTCTCTGATCCTGTTGAAGCCTGTATGTTCACATCCGCTCACAGCCAGGGGAAAGTCTCAGTGTGTTAGTGCTGTGCTCAAACTAACCCTTACACACCCTACAGCTCTCCCAGACCAGAGCTGTCCTCTTGAAGATGGAATTAGTCAGAGATTAAAATAGCACTTTTTCTGGAGGAAACTGGTGAAAGTGTCTGAATGAGAACTCTATGCTACTGCCTGCTGTGAGACTTGTCTGTCTCTGTCTGTCTCCCAACAGGGGAGGAATATGAATGATTTACAATAACAACGTTTTTCACTCCATGATGGTCACTGTTTGTCAGCTCCACCTGGTTGCTGTGTGTGTCTGTGTGTGTGTGGTTTCTGCTGAATCCCAAGGTTAACAGGAAGGGGATTCAGACTAATTAAGCATTTTCTCCTGTGAGAACCAATCAGATCAGCCCTGGAGTAACCCTAGTAACAGCATGTAACAGGGTGGGTCAAAGACCACTAGTCTCACAGCGGTCAGACAGAAATGAACCGTACACACATACACACCGAGACAAAAATGCCAGTGTACAAAACCCCATTGGGTATGATAGCATCAAATCAGCCTCAAGGATGAATAGCGCTGTAGTGATATTCTTAGATTCAATTGAACGGGTGAATAAGATAGTTGAGAGGGATGTTGTGTTGCGGGAGACAGACGCGGGTTTTTCCGCTTATGAATCCGGCGAAGAAAGTTATGCTTTCTAACGTGCCACCATTTGTTAGAGATGAGGTGATGGAGTGAGAGTTATCTCGCCATGGTCAAATCGTATCTACAATAAAGAAGGTTATTTTTGGATGCAAATCTCCGTTGTTGAAACATGTCGTGTCTCATAGGAGACAAGTGCATATGATTTTAAAAAAGGACGGAGATTAACTGAATTTAGCGTTCAGCTTTAAGATTGATGGATTTGATTATGTCTTCTATGCATCTACTGAATCAATGAAATGCTTTGGCTGTGGAAGAGAGGGTAATTTGGTGCGTAGTTGTCCCGAGAATGAGCGTGCTGAGTCTGGTAGTAGCTCTAGTGCGGGTGCAACTAACGCACCACCGTGAAGGGATGAACATGCTAAGGGTGCAGGGGAAGAGAGAAGGTGGGCAGATGTGGTTGGAAAAGTAGGAGAGGAAGGCATTGTGGATACGGGGGCAATTGTGGTAGATCAGAACAAAGAGGGTGGGGAAACAGTAGGTGAGATTGCGACTGCCGTCGCTGAGGTGGTGCTGGAAAATGAAATTGGAGGTCAAGAGGAGATTGAAATAACGGAAAAGGAAGCGGATGTTTTCAAAATACCGAGGAGTAAAAGGAAGAATTTAAGGGGTGGTGAAGGGTCTAATTCTAAGAGAAAGGTAGAGATTGATAAATCAGTTGAAGATGAACAAGTTGTAGATATGGTGGAGTTTTCTTCTGGGGAGGATAGCGAGAGTGAGTCATCTGACGCGTCACAACAATATAGTGAGATAAATGGGGTGGAAGGGAGGTATGGGATCGAGAAGATACAGTCAATTTTTGAAGTTGACAAAAGGGAGGAAATATATGCAGGATTACAATGTAACTGATTTTTTCCCTGAACGTGAATTGTTTATTGAATCAGCAAAGTTTCTGATGTCAAAAATTACAGGGGGAAGTTTGAAAAGCCCTGAAATTGCTAGACTCAAGAAAGTGGTCACGAGAGTGATAAGTGATGTAAATTCTAAAGAAAATGAAAGAGTTCAGTTGCAGTTTTAACTCTGTAAAGAGATGTGGTGGCTGTATCTTCCTCTGTATATTTTTTTCATCCATGAGCAGTTTTGAGATTTCTTCTTTAAACGTAAATGGGGCAAGAGATGTTAAAAAAAGAGCCATGGTGTATGAGTTAATTAGGGGAAAGGGAAGTGACATAAATTTTCTACAAGAAACGCATAGTAATTTGGAAAATGAAGTTATGTGGCAACAGGAGTGGGGGGGGACAGTGGTGTGTAGTCATAAAAACTCAAAAAGTGGGGGTGTGGTTATCTTGTTCTCAAAAGGGTTTTTGCCTTTGTCATATGAGGTTGAAGAGGTAGTTGAGGGGAGGTTATTAAAAGTTAGAGCAAGGTATGAAAACATCACTATGTGTCTGATAAATGTATATGCCCCAGTGGTGACAGTTGAGAGGGTATGTTTTTTAGAGACATTATCAAATACCATTGAGAAATGTAACAAAGAAGATTATTTATTTATTGCTGTGGATTTTAACTGCACAGTTAGCGATTTAGATAGAAATCACCAAGAACCTCATATAGCCTCAAGGACTTTTTTAAAACGACTCATTGTAACACACGAACTGTGTGATATTTGGCGGAGTCAACATGGAGGAACAAGGCAGTACACCTGGGCGCATGTGAGAGAGAACATCATCTCTATGGCCAGGTTAGATAGGTTTTATGTTTTTGAGCATCAATCTCAGGTCTGTAAATCAAGTGTGATAACCCCAGTGGGATTTTCTGATCATTGTTTAATAACAGAGGTGGTGTTCATTAACGATGTAAAACCCAAAAGCGCATACTGGCATTTTAATATAACTTTATTGAGTGATGCTCACTTCAGGAACTGTTTCAGTTTTTTCTGGGAGAGGTGGAGGTCTCAAAAGGCCAGTTTTGTATCCCTTCAACAGTGGTGGGATATAGGGAAAATCCAGATTCAACAATTTTGTAATCAATACACGAGGAATGTCACCAAGGATATCACCAGATCAATGAAAGCCCTAGAGATTGAAATAGTGGAACTCATGACGTTGGTTGAGACCACAGGAGATCGAGGCCATACTCAGGCCCTCAAGAGGAGAAAAGCTGCATTGGCAGACCTGCTGGGTATCAGAGCACAGGGGGCACTGGTGAGATGTAAGTTTCAGGGAATATCTGACATTTTTCTTTGGTTTAGAGAAAAAGAATGGACAAAGAAAAAGTATTAATTGTCTCAAATCAGCTGTTGGACAAGAGCTCACTAGCCCTAGTGAAATTAGAAAGAGGGCAGTAGAGTTCTATGCTGAGCTCTACAAGTGTGAGTACAAAGAGGATAAAACAGTGACACAGCAGTTATTTGATGGGCTCCCAAAGGTGGCTGCAGAAGCTCAGGTTGAGCTTGAGCAACCATTGTCTTTGCAGGATTTATACACTGCATTAAAAGGCATGGAAAATGGAAGGGCACCAGGCATTGATGGGCTTCCCGTTGACTTTTTTAAGTCTTTTTGGGCTATGTTGGGAGAGGATTGGTTAGAAGTAGTTAATGATAGTTTAACCAGAGGGTTACTACCAATAAGCTGCAGAAGGGCTGTCCTCACCCTACTGCCCAAAAAGGGTGACCCGAGGGAGGTGAAGAACTGGAGGCCGGTGGCTTTATTGTGCACTGATTATAAGATATTGTCAAAGGCTTTGTCCAACAGGCTGAGGGAGGTGATGGGGCAAATCATACATACGGATCAGTCCTACTGTGTTCCTGGCAGGCAGATAGGGGATAACATTTCTCTGATTCGTGATTTTTTGGACGTCTCTAGGGCTATTGGGTTGGATGCTGGTCTAATTTCAATTGATCAGGAAAAGGCATTTGACCGAGTTGAACATCAATATTTATGGCACACGTTTGAGGCGTTTGGGTTCAGCTCTAGTTTTATTGCCATGATAGGTGATATATGGTGACATTGAAAGTGTATTGAAAGTTAACGGTGGTTTGAGTGCTCCTTTTAAAGTGTGTAGAGGTATTAGGCAGGGATGTTCTTTGTCAGGAATGTTGTATGCCATTGCTATAGAGCCACTACTAAATAGCATTAGAAGTCGCATTGCAGGGGTGTACCTTTCAGAGGATATTCCTCCTATTCGTCTCTCTGCTGATGATGTAGTTGTGTTAGTGAAAAATCAAGCGGAGGTGGATAGCTTGAGTCTAATGGTTGATCGTTTTAGGGGAATATCCTCTGCAAAAGGTAAATTGGGAAAAGAGTTGTGCTTTACAGATTGGAGAATGGTCTGGAGGGATCATGGCTTTGCCAGGGGGGCTAGAATGGTGTAAGGGAGATTTTAAGTATCTTGGAGTGTACCTAGGAGATGAGGGGACTATGGAAAAAAATTGGAGTGGGGTGGTTGAAATGGTGGAAGGGAGGATGAGGAGATGGCGTTGGTTACTATCTCGTATGTCATATAGGGGGCGCACTATTATAGTTAACAATGTGATTCCATCTGCACTGTGGCATCGGTTGTCAGTTTTAGAACCACCATCTGGCCTTCTGGCTAAGATACAGGCAATTATTGTGGATTTATTTTGGGATAAATATCACTGGGTTCCACAAAGTGTTTTGTATTTGTCAAAAGAGGAGGGGGGACAAGGTCTTGTACATCTTGCTAGTAGGGCTGCTGCTTTCCGGTTTCAGTTTATTCAAAGGTTGCTTTATGGACCGGAAAATGTGGTGTGGAGAGGGGTGGCAGGTCTTATATTACAGCGGGTTGGAGGATTAGGTTTAAAGAAGGCTTTATTTCTGGTTGATAGTAGCCAGATTTCTAGGGAGGGAGTACCTCCGTTTTACAGAGGCCTTCTCAGAGTGTGGAGCATAATGAAGGTGTCCAGACGAAATTCAGCGGAGTCAGTGCATTGGCTGTTGGAGGAACCTCTGGTGTATGGGGCAAGACTGGATTGTACAACTACAGCTGTTCCACATTTCTCCAAGATTCTGGTGAAGGGGAAAATCATCACCTTAAAACAGTTAATGGCCATGGCTGGGCCCGCCTTAATGGATGGAAGACGGGTGGCAGAACATTTGGGGATGAGGTCGGAAAGGATTGTCGGACAAATGCTGGGGAGCTGCAGGAAGGCTCTGTCAATGGGGTATGCTTAGTAGCCACAAGAAGAAGGTACAAGATGAAGACGTCTCATTTCCAAGACTAGGGATTACACCAAATATCCCAGAGTCAGAAAGAAAGGCGTTATTGCTGGATTTGAGAGGGTTGGAGGAGGTGGGTTTGGATGAGGTGAATGGGAAGGACTTGTATAGGGGGTGTGTCAAGGTGTTGAATAAAGATACATTGAAAAATAGAAAAGACACTCCATGGAGGGTAAAATTGGACATTGATGACAAGGTAAAGCCAGCATGGAGAGCACTGTACAAGCCACCGTTACAAAAGGGTACTGGTGATATGCAATGGAGGGTTTTACATGGCATCATTGCAGTTAATGCTTTTGTATCTGTTATTAACTCAGATGTTAGAGATGGATGTCTTTTTTGTAATATAAGAGAAACCATTTTTCACTGTTTTATGGAGTGTGAGAGGATAAAACCTCTATTGGAAATGCTGGAATCTTTGTTTAAAGCTGTAGGGGAGTTTTTCAATAACACTGTTTTTATTTTGGGGTTCCAATATAGTTAACAACAGAAAAGAAAATGTCAAATGTTAAATTTTATTTTGGGACAAGCTAAGATGTAAATTTTTCTGAGTAGGAAACATAAGATAGAAACGGGATATGGGCAGGATGTAAGATGTGTTTTTAAAGGATTAGTGAAAGCAAGAATAAAAATAGATTTTGAGTTCTTTTCAGCTGTAAAAGATCTCCTATTATTTGAGGAGAAGTGGGCCTACGAAGGAGCGCTTTGTTTTGTAGAGGAGGGGAAATGATTTTTTGCTGATGAAATAAGTTGAATGTATATGTTATGTATTTATTTTTGTTTAGGAATTACATTTGTTGTTTCATTTCTGAAAAGGCAGTGTGTCATTATTTATGTTAACACTTGAGTAAAAAATAAAGGTTTTATAAAAACTCAAAACTCTCTCTCTCTCTCTCGCTCTTGCTCTCTCACTCTCTCATTCTGGGAGAATTCGGATACTTTATGGCTGCTAAGCAGTTTATTCTGGGATCTGCCTACAATAAAAGATTTGAGATCCATACAGCAACAAATAATATGAAACATTCTTATTATTATGTCTTTATGGCATAAACAAATGCACAATTCAGCATTGTGGCCCAACATCGGCTCTCTCATCCACCATCCAGTTCACAGAACTTCATCTGCTCTCTCATCCACCATCCAGTTCACAGGACTTCATCTGCTCTCTCATCCACCATCCAGTTCATAGAGCTTCATCTGCTCTCTCATCCACCATCCAGTTCACAGAACTTCATCTGCTCTCTCATCCACCATCCAGTTCACAGGACTTCATCTGCTCTCTCATCCACCATCCAGTTCATAGAACTTCATCTGCTCTCTCATCCACCATCCAGTTCACAGAACTTCATCCATCCACCATCCAGTTCACAGAACTTCATCTGCTCTCTCATCCACCATCCAGTTCATAGAACTTCATCTGCTCTCTCATCCACCATCCAGTTCACAGGACTTCATCTGCTCTCTCATCCACCATCCATTTCACAGGACTTCATCTGCTCTCTCATCCACCATCCAGTTCATAGAACTTCATCTGCTCTCTCATCCACCATCCAGTTCACATGACTTCATCTGCTCTCTCATCCACCATCCAGTTCACAGGACTTCATCTGCTCTCTCATCCACCATCCAGTTCACAGAACTTCATCTGCTCTCTCATCCACCATCCAGTTCGCAGGACTTCATCTGCTCTCTCATCCACCATCCAGCTCACAGGACTTCATCTGATGTGTGATTCTCAGCTCAGTGTTTCCTGCCCGACACCTGCCTGTTCAGGTTTGCATGCCCACGGCATACATTGCTATGCTACAAAGACATGTACACACACGCACGCACCACACACACACACACACACACACACACACACACACACACACACACACACACACACACACACACACACACACACTACAAAGACATGAATAATTTCTATCAGACTAGATCCCTTAACCTTTCCCTGATACACGTGCAAACACACACACACACACGCAGACAGACAGAGCTTGCCCAGGAGGAGATCTGGGTTCAACGACATGTATGTAACACAAAGTACATTTGTAGTAGTGTTTTGCACTAAAACCTCTGCGGGATGAAGGAATATTAGAAATGACATTCATCTTCATCCATTTATTACTGTGATATGGTACACGTTGTATTAACTGCTGACTGGGGCAAACAGACATCTGGTAACATGTTCAATTAAAACACAACATAACAAATTAGAATAATAAACAGAATTAATTCATATAATACACAATACAGTACTAAATAATGTTCCTTTTCTAATGAGCATGTCAGTAGGAACATGACAGGATATAATTCTGCCTGTTTTGTCAGTAAGTTATGATAAATATTATTTTATGTTTGTTAGTATTCATGTTGTTGTTATTTTACTGTAGTAAAGATAGGATGTAATTACCATAACAATGTCCTATAATTTCCAATAAAACAGGAATTCCACAGAAAGTATGTTCCACATAGCTCACCATTGCCTGAACGCACACAACCACTTTAGTTGGAGCATTCTGTTCTGACAGACCAGCCAGGGAAATTTCATTCTGAGCTATTACTGAAATAGCACATTCCAATGATGTGGGTGAATGACACATGGTTGGTCAAAATTGTTGAAGGCCCCTGCGAGAATTGAAATCACAAACCCTGATATACCACTGCGCCGAGGCCATTGCTCATTAGCTCATCAGCCTCATCATGTCAAACTCAAGGCAACTTAATGATTTAAAGAACACTCTCATCTGAAAAGAGACAAGCATGTTAACACAGCCTGGCTCTTAATGCAGAGGCAGCTCTGTACCATTGTTGTGAGTGTTCTATAGAGTAGAGACTTCTAGAAAAATGCTGCAGTTTACTTTGTAAAAGTCTACGTAAAAGAGAGGGAATGCTGCAGAATGCAAGTGGAAACCATCGAAATCTCTAAAATCAGCAGTTTCATGAAATTCCTCCCAGCTTTGATACCTGCAGCTTGGGTCGGGCTGATAAGATTCAGGACTTCAAATGTCCATCAAACTGTAAACTTCACATTTAAAGACAGAGATGATAAAGCTCAGCCAATCTGTCCTGTTCTAGATACTGCATAGAGAGCAGGGTTACTCTCACACTCACAAATGTCAGGGAAAGAGCTAACACACACACACACACACACACACACACACAATCCCCAAAGCAGCAGTTTCATCCAATCTGTTTTTTTATTCCTCATAAAGCCATCTTCTAATAGTTTCATAATGAACGCCTGTGTTTGTCTGCGAAGCCGGTGATGGAATATTTATGGAGTATACTTATGGGACGTTCTGTTTTTATCTCACGTCTTTATTCTTCCTTAGAATCCCCAGCTTCTTCTCCAAAACCTAAACCTTAATCTGAACCCAATACTAAACCTGGCAAGCGTCTTCACGGACATGTCCAACATCTCCTTGTCCCAGTCTGTAATCCCAACATGTTTCGAGCAGACCAACATTGTACCTCTTCCTGTTCCTCAAAAGTAACCTGCATAAATGACTATCGTCTCGTAGGACTCACATCTGTAACCATGAAATGCTTTGGGCCCTGGACTTTCTGACGGGTCGCCCCCCCCCAGGAAACATGACCGAATACAAACAGTGTAGCTATTCCCTCCGCAAGGCAATCAAACAAGCTAAGCGTCAGTATAGAGACAAAGTAGAATCTCAATTCAACGGTTCAGACACAAGAGGTATGTGGCAGGGTCTACAGTCAATCACGGATTACAAAAAGAAAACCAGCCCCGCCACGGACCAGAATGTCTTGCTCCCAGGCAGACTAAATAACTTTTTTGCCCGCTTTGAGGACAATACAGTGCCACTGACACGGCCTGCAACCAAAACATGCGGACTCTCCTTCACTGCAGACGTGAGGAAAACATTTAAACGTGTCAACCCTCGCAAGGCTGCAGGCCCAGACGGCATCCCCAGCCGTGCCCTCAGAGCATGCGCAGACCAGCTGGCTGGTGTGTTTACGGACATATTCAATCAATCCCTATCCCAGTCTGTTGTTCCCACATGCTTCAAGAGGGCCACCATTGTTCCTATTCCCAAGAAAGCTAAGGTAACTGAGTTAAACGACTACCGCCCCGTAGCACTCACTTCCGTCATCATGAAGTGCTTTGAGAGACTAGTCAAAGACCATATCACCTCCACCCTACCTAACACCCTAGACCCACTCCAATTTGCTTACCGCCCAAATAGGTCCAAAGACGATGCAATCAAAACCACTCTGCACACTGCCCTAACCCATCTGGACAAGAGGAATACCTATGTGAGAATGCTGTTCATGGACTACAGCTCGGCATTTAACACCATAGTGCCCTCCAAGCTCGTCATCAAGCTCGAGACCCTGGGTCTCGACCCCGCCCTGTGCAACTGGGTACTGGACTTCCTGACGGGCCGCCCCCAGGTGGTGAGGGTAGGCAACAACATCTCCACCCCGCTGATCCTCAACACTGGGGCCCCACAAGGGTACGTTCTGAGCCCTCTCCTGTACTCCCACGCACGCCTCCAACTCAATCATCAAGTTTGCGGACGACACAACAGTGGTAGGCTTGATTACCAACAACGACGAGACGGCCTACAGGGAGGAGGTGAGGGCTCTCGGAGTGTGGTGTCAGGAAAATAACCTCACACTCAACGTCAACAAAACTAAGGAGATGATTGTGGACTTCAGGAAACAGCAGAGGGAACACCCCCCTATCCACATCGATGGAAAAGTAGTGGAGAGGGTAGTAAGTTTTAAGTTCCTCGGCGTACACATCACAGACAAACTGAATTGGTCCACCCACACAGACAGCATCGTGAAGAAGGCGCAGCAGCGCCTCTTCAACCTCAGGAGGCTGAAGAAATTCGGCTTGTCACCAAAAGCACTCACAAACTTCTACAGATGCACAATTGAGAGCATCCTGTCGGGCTGTATCACCACCTGGTACGGCAACTGCTCCGCCCACAACCGTAAGGCTCTCCAGAGGGTAGTGAGGTCTGCACAACGCATCACCGGGGGCAAACTACCTGCCCTCCAGGACACCTACACCACACGATGTCACAGGAAGACCATAAAGATCATCAAGGACAACAACCACCCGAGCCACTGCCTGTTCACCCCACTATCATCCAGAAGGCGAGGTCAGTACAGGTGCATCAAAGCTGGGGCCGAGAGACTGAAAAACAGCTTCTATCTCAAGGCCATCAGACTGTTAAACAGCCACCAGTAACATTGAGTGGCTGCTGCCAACACAATCAACTCCAGCCACTTTAATAATTGGAATTGATGGGAAATGATGTAAAATATATCACTAGCCACTTTAAACAATGCTACCTAATATAATGTTTACATACCCTACATTATTCATCTCATATGTATACGTATATACTGTACTCTATATCATCTACTGCATCTTTATGTAATACATGTATCACTAGCCACTTTAACTATGCCACTTTGTTTACATACTCATCTCATATGTATATACTGTACTCAATACCATTTACTGTATCTTGCCTATGCCGCTCTGTACCATCACTCATTCATATATCTTTATGTACATATTCCCCTTACACTTGTGTCTAGAAGGTAGTAGTTTTGGAATTGTTAGCTAGATTACTTGTTGGTTATTACTGCATTGTCGGAACTAGAAGCACAAGCATTTCGCTACACTCGCATTAACATCTGCTAACCATGTGTATGTGACAAATAAAATTTGATTTGATTTGATTTGATAGGTAGTGAGGGTAGGTAAAACACATCCGCCACGCTGACCCTCAACACAGGGCCCCTCAGGGGTGTGCACTTACTCCCTGTTCACCCATGACTGTGTGGGCACTCACGACTCCAACACCATCATCAAGTTTGCTGATGACACGACGGTGGTAGGCCTGATGATGAGACAGCCAACAGGGAGGAGGCCAAAGAACTGGCAGTGTGGTGCCAGGACAACAACCTCTCCCTAAATGTCAGCAAGACAAAGGAGCTGATCGTGGACTACAGGAAATGGAAGGGCGAGCACGCCCCCTTCCAAATCGATGGGGCACAGTCCTGAAGAAGGCGTGACAGCTCCTCTCCCCCCCAGGAGGTTGAAAAGATATTGCATGGCCTCTCAGATCCTCAAAAAGTTCTACAGCTACTCCATTGAGAGCATTTTGACTGGCTGCATCACTGCTTGGTATGACAATGATCGCAAGGTGGTGGTGCAGACCTCTATACCAGGTGGTGTCAGAGAAAGGCCTGGGAAATTGTCAAAGAAACCAGCCACCTAAGCCATAGACTGTTCACTCGGCTACTGAACGGCAAGCGGTACTGGAGCGCCAAGTCGGGGACCAAAAGGAACCTGAACAGCTTCTACCCCCAAGCTATAAGACTGAGAGACAGAGAGAGAGAGAGAGAAAGAGAGAGATGTTCTACTATAAACTGTGATAGCCTCTCTTTCTCCCTCTGTCTCACTCTCTCACCCTCTTTCTCTCTTATGGTCACTTACTGTCAGTAGCATACCACCCTGCATCCCACTGCTGGCTTTCCTCAGAAGTTAAGCAGGGTTGGTCCTGGATGGGAGACTAGATTCTGCTGGAAGTGGTGATGAAGGCACTTTTTCCTCTGGTCAAAAAATAAAATATCCCAATGCCCCAGGGTAGTGATTGGGGACTTTGCCCTGTGTATGATGGGTTGTTAAATGGGCCAAGTAAAGCCCCCCCTGGCCAAAACCTCCCCTATCCCGGACGACACTGGGCCAATTGTGCGCCGCCCTATGGGACTCCCGGTCACGGACGGTTGTGACACAGCCTGGGATTGAACCCCTGACTATAGTGACGCCGCCACACTGCTATGCAGTGCCTTAGACAAGGAATGTTTTCATATGTTGATGTGTATCTACAGTATGTAGATTTACAGTATTTACATTTACAGTATGTTGATGTACTGTAAATGTGGTTATAATGTTATGTTCCTGAGCAGTCTGGTTCCTGGAGCTGAGGTGGTTAAAGGATTCAACACCCTGTCTGCCTGGGCTCTGCAGAATGGACCACTGGCCGGGAAACAGGTACACGCACATAAACACCTGACAATAAAGAAAACAAATAATTGAGAAAACACAAGGGAGTATTCTGTGGGTTGTGGGGCCAGTGTTGAGGCATTTTGTTTGTTTTACTTAAATTTTTTAGTGAATTTCCATTGCCTGGTGAAACAAGGACAGCATTGTTATAGTATACAAACACACACACACACACACACACACACACACACACACACACACACACACACACACACACACACACACACACACACACACACACACACACACACACACACACACACACTTAGCTATGTTGTGGAGATGAGGCACTTCATGCCTCCAGCTTCAGAGAGAAAAACAAACACCTCAACCCTCTGGAGAGGAGACCTGAATCTGCCTCACATGCTCTTTGAACACACACACTGCTCTTCCCTCATAACTACCTATTTTTCAACACAATAGAGCACTGCAGTAGTGTTTGTTTGTGTGTTAATGTGTGTATGTGACAGAGAAAGATAAAGAGAGTGAGTGTGTGTGTGTGTGTGCGTGCGTGAGAAAGAGGTGTGTGAGTGTGCATGCATGCATATGTGCATTCCCTGCCTTGCAGTTTGATTAAATCCACAGGGGGCTCTGCTTGTGTCACAATTACATTCAGACAGAGATCCTTGGTCCACGTCCCCATACTATTACTTTACTAGTAATGTACAGAGACACGGCTCACTGCCCGGTCCACTTACACACAATATCTAGTGAAACTACTCATGATTCTCTCCCCAATACACTATACAGTTGAAGTTTTACATACACTTAGGTTGGAGTCATTAAAACTAATTTTTCAACCACTCCACAAATTTCTTGTTAACAAACTATAGTTTTGGAAAGTCGGTTAGGACATCTACTTTGTGCATGACACAAGTCATTTTTCCAGCAGCTCTTTCAGACAGATTATTTCACTTATAATTCACTGTATCACAATTCCAGGGGGTCAGAAGTTTACAACCACTAAGTTGACTGTGCCTTTGTGGATGTATTTCAAGGCCTACCTTCAAACTCAGTTCCTCTTTGCTTCACATCATGGGAAATCAAAAGAAATCAGCCAAGACCTCAGAATTTTTTATTTTTTTTGCCCTCCACAAGTCTGATTCATCCTTGGGAGCAATTTCCAAACGACTAAAGGTTTTATTGTACAAACAATAGAATGCACGTATAAACACCATGGGACCACGCAGCCGTCATACCGCTCAGGAAGGAGACGCGTTCTGTCTCCTAGAGATTAACGTACTTTGGTGCGAAAAGTGCAAATCAATCCCAGAACATCAGCAAAGGATCTTGTGAAGATGCTGGAGGAAACAGGTACAAAATTATCTATATCCACAGTAAAACGAGTCCTATATCGACATAACCTGAAAGGCCGATCAGCAAGGAGGAAGCCACTGCTCCAAAACCGCCATAAAAAAGCTAGACTACGGTTTGCAACTGCACATGAGGACAAAGATTGTACTTTTTGAAGAAATGTCCTCTGGTCTGATGAAACAAAAATAGAACTGTTTGGCCATAATGACCATTGTTATGTTTGGAGGAAAAGGGGGGTGGCTTGCAAGCCAAAGAACACCATCCCAAACGTGAATCACGGGGGTGGCAGCATCATGTTGTGGGGGTGCTTTGCTGCAGGAGGGACTGGTGCACTTCACAAAATAGATAAATAGATGGCATCATGAGGGAAGGAAAATTGTGGATACATTGAAGCAACATCTCAAGACATCAGTCAGGAAGTTAAGGCTTGGTTGCAAATGGGTCTTCCAAATGGACAATGGCCCCAAGAATACTTCCAAAATTGTGGCAAATGGCTTAAGGACAACAAAGTCAAGGTATTGGAATGGCCATCATAAAGCCCTGACCTCAATCCTATAGAAGATTTGTGGGCAGAACTGAAAAAGCATGTGCGAGCAAGGAGGTCTACAAACCTGACTCAGTTACACCAGCTCTGTCAGGAGGAATGGGCCAAAATTCACCCAACTTATTGTGGGAAGCTTGTGGAAGGCTACCCGAAACGTTTGACCCAAGTTAAACAATTTAAAGTTAATGCTACCAAATACTAATTGAGTGTTTTTTAAACTTCTGACCCACTGGGAATGTGATGAAAGAAATAAAAGCTGAAATGAATCATTCTCTCTACTATTATTCTGACATTTCACATTCTTAAAATAAAGTGGTGATCCGAACTGACCTAAAACAGGACATTTTTACTAGGATTAAATAAACTGAGTTTAAATGTATTTGGCTAAGGTGTATGTAAACTTCCAACTTCAACTGTATTTTCTTGTGACTGGGATAAAGATAATAATGTATCTTTAGTTTTTACCAGCCTCTTGCTGTCTCCCTTTGTCTCTCTCTCTCAGAGAAAAGCCAATAAGACCACTCCATTTGACTTTGACAACACAGAGGCTTGGGGCACAGACTCCTTCTATGTCCTGGGGATCCTGGGCTTCTGTCTCTACGTCCTGTTGGGGATCACCTCCTTGCCCTCTGTAGGAGCAGCTCTCAGCTGGACGGAGTTCAGCTTCGTACAGGTACAGGGAATGCATGCGTGTGTTCTTGTGCATGTGTGACTGTACATGTGTCAAAATCTAACCCTCTCTGTTATCACTCTTTCACTTCTGAAAATGTGTTTCTCTGAGAATTTCCTGCGGCATCATGGAGCTGTAAATAATAAGATTGATTCAGTTATCATCAGAGCTGTAAATATGGTTAAATCAATACGTCACAAATTGTGATCACTTGAGACACTTGTGTTGTGTGCTCTCCCCACCGGTCCAAGCTGGGTCACCTGACTCTGCTGTTATGTACGGCTCACACCTACCTGTATGGCTGGAACAAGTTCCTGCGTTCCTCCACCTACAAGTGGTACACCCCACCGGGCTACATGCTGTGTCTGGTGCTTCCCTCTGTGGTGCTGCTGCTCAAGCTGCTGCTCATCACCCCCTGTGTGGACCACACCGTCACCCGGATACGCCAGGGCTGGGAGAGGGGCGGGGCAGGGGGGTAGGAGACGAAAATCAGCCACCTCTGAAAATAATTACTGTGATTAATGGTTGTTTTTACATACCTTAGTAATGAAGTATTTCTTGATTTGAGTTATATGATTAAGATGCAATACAAATAACTCCACAGGGTCACTGTATCTTGCCCACAGGTACAGATATACCCATAAAAAAATCCTAACTTTAACTATTAGGGCAGAAAATGAAAAACTGACATATCATATGTCTAGGATACACTTCTCCGAGTCTCGGGATACAGGTCATTCGAAAGGTATTCAGACCCCTTTACTTTTTCCACATTTTGCTGCGTTACAGCCTTAATTGTAAAATGGATTTGCTTTTCCCCTCATCAATCTACACACAATATCACATAATGACAAAGCAAAAAAATTAAAAACTGAAATATCAAATGTACATAAGTATTCGGACCCTTTACTCAGTACTTTGTTGACGCATCTTTGGCAGTGATTACAGCCTCAGGTCTTCTCGGGTATGATGCTACAAGCTTTGCACACCTGTTCTTAATTCAGGGAAACTTAAATAGGTTTTACCTCATTTATGCCAACATGTTAAATGTGCAACCAGAGGGAAAAAAACTCTAGACCATCTTTACTCCACACACAGAGATGTGTACAAAGCTCTCCTCCTTTAGCAAATCTGACCATAATTCTATCCTCCTGATTCCTGCTTACAAGCAAAAACTAAAGAAGGAAGCACCAGTGACCTGGTCAATAAAAAAGTGGTCAAATGAAGCAGATGCTAAGCTACAGGACTGTTTTGTTTGCATAAACTGGAATATGTTCCGGGATTCTTCCGATGGCATTGAAGAGTACACCACATCAGTCACTGGTTTCATCAATAAGTGCATCGATGACGTCGTCCTCATAGTGACTGTACGTACATACCCACACCAGAAGCCATGGATTACAGGCAACATCCTCACTGAGCTAAAGGGTAGAGCTGCCTCTTTCAAGGAGCGGGACTCTAACCGTATAAGAAACGTATAAGAAATCCCGCTATGCTCCCCGACGAACCATCAAAAAGGCAAAGCATCAATATAGGACTAAGATTGAATTGTACTACACTGGCTCTGATGCCAGTTGGATGTGTCAGGGCTTGTAAACTATTACAGACTAGGGAAGCAAAGCCACGAGATGCCCAGTGACACGAGCCTACCAGACGAGCTAAATTACTTCTATGCTCGCTTCGAGGCAAGTAACACTGAAAAATGCATGAGAGCATTAGCTGTTCCACAGTCGTCTGGTACAGACAGATTACCAGGACGAGTACTCCGAGCATGTCATGACCAACTGGCAAGTGTCTTCACTGACATTTTCAACCTGTCCCTGACTGAGTCTGTAATAACAGCATGTTTCAAGCAGACCAGCATATTCCTGTGTCCAAGAGCACTAAGGTAACCTAAAAAACGATCAACCTGTAGCAGTCACGTCTGTAGCCATAAAGTTCTTTGAAAGGCTGGTCATGGCTCACATAAACACCATTATCCCAGAAACCCTAGACATACTCCAATTGGCATACTGCCCCAACAGATCCACAGATGATGCAATCTTTATTGCACTCCACACTGACCTTTCACACCTGGACAAAAGGAACACCTATGTGAGAATGCTATTCATTGACTACAGCTTAGTGTTCAGCACCATAGTGCCCTCAAAGCTCATCACTAAGCTAAGGACCCTGGGACTAAACACCTCCCTCTGCAACTGGATCCTGGACTTCCTGACGGGCCGCCCTCAGGTGGTAAGGGTAGGTAACAACACACCCACCACGTTAATACTCCACACATGGGCCCCTCAGGGTTGTGTGCTCAGTCCCCTCCTGTACTCCCTGGTCACTCATGACTGCATGGCCAGGCACGACTCCAACACCATCAATAAGATTACCGATGACACAACAGTAGTAGGCCTGATAACCGACAACGATGAGACAGCCTATACGGACTTGGTCAGAGACCTGTCCATGTGGTGCAAGGACAACAACCTCTCCCTGAATGTGATCAAGACAAAGGAGATTGTGGACTACAGGAAAAGGAGGACCGAGCACACCCCATTATCATTGACAGGGCTGTAGTGGAGTAGGTTGAGAGCTTCAAGCTCCTTGGTGTCCACATCAACAACAAACTATCATGGTCCAAACACACAAAGACTGTCGTGAAGAGGGCACGACAAAGCCTATTCCCCCTCAGGAGACTGAAAAGACTTGGCATGGGTCCTCACCTCCTCAAAAAGTTATACAGCTGCACCATTGAGAGCATCCTGACTGGTTGCATCACTGCCTGGTATGGCAACTGCTTGGCCTCTGACTGCAAGGCACTACAGAGGATAGTGCGTACGGCCCAGTATATCACTGGTGCCAAGCTTCCTACCATCCAGGACCTCTCTGGGATATGTGTGAAGCTAGCGTCCCACCTGGCCAAAAGCCAGTGAAAATGCAGAGCGTCAAATTCAAATAAATGACTATAAAAATCTAACTTTCATGAAATCACACATGCAAGATAATAAATTAAAGCTACACTTGTTGTGAATCCAGCCAACATGTCAGATTTCAAAAAGGCTTTTCGGCGAAAGCAAACGAGGCTATTAACTGAGGATAGCACCCCAGTAAGCAAAGAGAGAGAAGCATATTTCAACCATGCAGGCGCGACACAAAATGCAGAAATAAAAATATAATTAATGCCTTACCTTTGACGAGCTTCTTTTGTTGGCACTCCAATATGTCCCATAAACATCACAAATGGTCCTTTTGTTCGATTAATTCCGTCGATATATATCCAAAATGTCAATTTATTTGGCGCATTTGATCCAGAAAAACACCGGTTCCAACTTGCGCAACATGACTACAAAATATCTCAAAAGTTACTTGTAAACTTTGCCAAAACATTTCAAACTACTTTTGTAAAGAACTTTAGGTATTTTTTTACGTAAATAATCGATAAAATTGAAGACGGGATGATCTGTGTTCAATACAGGAAGAAAACAAACTGTAGCAACTTTCTGGTCAGTACCCCCTGTATCTAGCTTCGCTATTGTTATTTTACTGCTGCTCTTTAATTATTTGTTACTTTTTACTTATCTATTTTTTACTTAACAGTTAATTTTCTTAAAACTGCATTGTTGGTTAAGTAAGTAAGCATTTCACCCTAAGGTCTACATCTGTTGTACTTGGCACATGTGACAAAGTAGATTTGATTTAGGGAGTTTCTCCCATTCTTCTCTGCAGATCCTCTCAAGCTCTGTCTGGTTGGATGGGGAGCGTCCCTGCACAGCTATTTTCAGGTCTCTCCAGAGATGTTTGATAGAGCTCAAGTCGGGGCTCTGGCTGGGCCACTCAAGGACATTTAGACGTGTCCCGAAGCCACTCCTGCGTTGTCTTGGCTGTGTTCTTAGGGACATTGTCCTGTTAGAAGGTGAACCCTTGCCCAGTATGTGGTCCTGAGCGCTCTGGAGCAGGTTTTCATCAAGGATCTCTCAGTACTTTGCTCCGTTCATCTTTCCCTCGATCCTACTAGTCTCCCAGTCCTTGACGTTGAAAAACATTGCCATAGCATGATGCTGCCACCATGCTCTACCGTAGGGATGGTGCCAGGTTTCCTCCAGACGTGGCACTTGGCATTCAGGCCAAAGAGTTCAATCTTGTTTCTCATGGTCTGAGAGTCTTTTAGTGGGCTGTCATGTGCCTTTTACAGAGGAGTGCTGCAGAGATGATTGTCCTTCTGGAAGGTTTTCCCATCTCCACAGAGGAATTCTGGAGCTCTGTCAGAGTGATCATCGGGTTCTTGGTCACCTACCTGAACAAGCCCCTTCTCCCCCAATTGCTGTTTGGCCGGGCGGCTAGCTCTTGGTGGTTCCAAACTTCTTCCATTTAAGAATGATGGAGGTGTCGTGGAAATTCAGTACTGAGAGAGACTTGGTCTTGGTAATTTCTTCAAACAATCATCTTTTTAAAATATTTATTAATATTGATTAATTATTGCAATAATGAGAACGAGAGTCTAGCCGTTACAGACGATGCACAGTTTTATTTTAGCTGATACCAAGATTGCTTAGTCAGTCACTTCTAACCTTCCCATAAGCCACCTTGGTTATCTACACAGGATGGTATTTTATTTAGTTTCCCAGAGGCCAGGAAGATGAGACAATGAGGCACTGTTCTTAACTCTTCCAGGCTCTCTCTATCTCGAGTCACACACACCACATCTTGTCTATATAATGCTAGCTTTTAGGTTTTTATCACCAACACAAATCAATTGTCAGCTTCAAGCTATCTCTAGTACAAACCCATGTCCTCAACACCCAGACTAGCTGCAGGGTGCTAGTGTGGGGACCATAAAACACAGCATTTACAGGACAGAAATATCTTACTGTTCGTTATGTAAATAATTGTTACATAGCCAAGAAATATGGTGAATACATAATTTTCCCCTCACAGAGGCCACTGTTCTTGGGGACCTTCAATGTTGCAGAAATTGTTTGGCACCCTTCCCCAGATCTGTGCCTCGACACAATGCTGTCTCGGAGCTCTACGGACAATTCCTTCAACCTCATGGCTTGGTTTTTGGTCTGACATGCACTGTCAACTGTGGGACCTTATATAGACAGGTGTGTGCCTTTCCAAATCATGTCTAAGCAACTGAATTTACCACAGGTGGACTCCAATCAAGTTGTAGAAACATATCAAGGATGTCTGGGTGGCTGGCCTCAGACAATCCAGCAGGTAAAGAATCTGGATGTGGAGGTCCTGAGCTGGCGTGGTTACACGTGGTCTGCTGTTGTGAGGCCGGGTGGATGTACTGCCAAATTTTCTCAAATTTATGTATGTATGGTAGAGAAATTAACTTTCAATATGTGGCAACAGCTGAGTGTTGAATCAAAACTGCACATTTAAGAGTGACCTTTTGTCCCCAGCATAAGGTGCACCTGTGTAATGATCATGCTGTTTAATCAGCTCATTGATATGCCACACCTGTCAGGTGGATAGATTATTTTGGCAAATGAGAAATGCTTACTAACAGGGATGTAAACAAATGTGCCCAGTATTTGAGAGAAATACGATTTCTGTGCTTACGGAACATTTCTGGGATCCTTTATTTCGCACGAAACATGGGACCAACACTTTACATGTTTTGCGTTTATATGTTTCAATATAAAGGAAATAAACTTTTCTATTGAAACGTGTACAATTAAATCGGTTAAAGAAGTCTCAAATATCACTAATTTGTATCCCTGTGGTGTTAGAGTTGCAGCAAAGATGGTTCCCGTTTGTCACATTTGCATTGCTCAACCAAAACCCCCCTAATTGATTGGTTGACAAATAGTGCTACCCACAATACAGGTGATGACTGCATATTGCTGGGAAGTAACTGCAGTGACTTGAAGGAGAATATAAAAAACTACATGACCTTTCATCACAAGGATTTTCTGAAGTTCATGAAAGTCGAAATATAGGTGCAAGTCAGTTGGTTTTTATTCCGATAATGTAACACTTTGAAAGGCAGTGACATCCATCGTTGGTCACCGCCAGAGATTGAAGAGGAAGCAAAACACCCCACTTGCTGGTTTAATTGAAGTCAATTAACTAAATAGACCAGACCCAGCAGCTATCACATTAGGGTTTGTGGGAGAGCCATTCCATTAAGTAGACAGGAACGGACTATTTTTCCACCCTAATGGTAAACACCCTGCATGAACTCTTCATCTTTGTCACCACCTTTCAAAGCATTTTGCATTATGGGGACAAAATGTAGCTGCTCGAACACAGCCATTATCTTAATATGCTCTTAGATGTTGAATACCAATCCTACTTGCCTAAAATTGCAGATAAATATTGCTGTAGATGATGGATAATAGGATGCCTCTGGTTAAATTTTCTGCTTGGGCAAGAGTTTGTATATTACTCATTGACATATTGCAGGAGGATGTGTTATTCTCAGATTGCTTGTGTTAATTGTTGTCTGCTGTAGGGTGCATGACAGCGTATGGTATATTGTCCACACAACTGAAAGACTGGTATGGCATTGCAATTGTCAATTACAGAACATTACCCAATAGCATAACGTCATTTGACAATTAATTTGATTGATTACATGTTTGAACGGTTAGTCGGGCTGCTTGTTCTCCAGCAGTACTCGGTCTGTGGTCTGGAAGTCCAGGACCCCCCAGTTGAGAACGTTTCCAGGGGTGAAGATTGTATGGTTAGTGTACCTTTGGACCTCACAGGAAGACCGCATGTTGTCCCACATGTGGACATCCGTCAGCAGGCCAATGAACCACTGCTGCCGGTCGAAAAGCCAGCCAAACTTGACCTGCTCCTGAAACAGGAAAATGTGTTCAGTAATAGAATGCCTTCTTGTTTGTGGGTTCTTAACTGACTTGCATAGTTAAAGGTTAAACTAGTGTTATTTTCAGTGTTTAATGCTTTATTTCACAAGAGCATTACAGTATGTGGACAAAAGTAGCACTGTATGGGAATAGGGTTTCATTTAAAACAGCAATGGTTTTGTACTAATTCTATCTGTCCAAGGATGATGTTTTTTTCCTTTGATGGCTTCAGATTGGAGGAATTTCCTGGTGTTGGGTTTGCCATCTAGCCACAGCTGTCCAAGGTCTGTCGCAGAGGCGCAGAGATTGCCAGGTGTTGGCCAGGACTATACCCTCATCAAAGATTTCAGCGCCGTTCTTGGAACATTGTTCGATCTCACCTGCCACCGTCCTCTTGAAGATGACAAAAGCGTCTATAAGTGTGGCAAGGGAGAACCGGATGTGGTTCCTTCTGAGATTTGTGAAAAACCTGGAGATGCATGTAGAGGGACAGGGAGAAACCTGGTGAGAAATGGTTATGGTTCATTGCATCATACAACTTGCAAAAAGTTAAATTTGTTTTAATAAGTTGAACATTAGTCAATGAAAAAAACTTCAGTTTGTTTTCAGTGTGTGAGATTTCTCTCTAAGTCATTAGTCTCACATGAGCTGTGTCGGTCTCTGGTGGAAAGGTCAACATTTTTACCTGAGGGGTCTGCAGACAGATTGTAGTGAACAAAATTTTCCTGATCAAAAAATCTTTAATTTCACCTTTGGTCTATGTAGTCTTAAATAGTTACATTTTCACCCAATTTAGAAAAACTGCTACAAAGTGTGCACTCTAGCGAGTGCTTGTAAAATGAGCAAACAACAGCCCCAACATTCCAAAATAAGTTTATTATTTACTGTCACATTTCATTACCGTTATCAGTGACTATATTACCACAAGCACTAGTAATACGTTCTCCATATTGGGTAAGGATAATTGTAATTAATTTAAATGAACTGTTTATATTACAGTGTCATGCACTGCAGAACAGAGAGGAGGAATGTTAGTTTGGTCGGGTATAAGTCATGGGGATTAAGGAGAGTGAGGACTGGTGTGGAGGCTGATTGGCAATGAGTAGCAGCTCATGTTGAGGTAATGGAGGAGCGGTGTTCAAGGCAGCTAGTTGAGAGTCTGGTCCATAGAGTCAGTTAGGGGACCCATCTTTGTATGTTTCAGTATGGCATCTGTGAACAAGGACAGTGCCATTGAGGCCATCTCGTTTTTAAAGTAGTAATTTTCTTCTTTTGTATTTGAAAAAAGTATAAAGCTAATATTGGTGGTGGAAGCCCCCAATGGCAATGTCCATACAAAACGGGTTATATCCTCTAAGTTCATTATTAGCACCATCTATTCACTTTTTGTGTTGCATAGCCTGCCCTGTATGCTATTAATCTTCTACTTGCCGTAGAACCGGTGCATATCTAGGATGTGTTTACCCTTCCCAAATCCTAACTTTTGAAACACTAGGGCAATAAATGCTAAACTGACTTCAGTGCCAAGGATACACTTCATCCTGCACTTGGGGATATATTGTTTCTCTGTAGATGGATAACAGACATAGGTTCTCCCTGGATGAAGTGAATGGTTTCAAACATTCATTTTTTCCTGAAGGCATACCGTGAGAGTCCATCCCAAATCGGACCCTATTCCCTTTTTAGTGCACTACTTTTGACCAGGTCCCATTGGGTGTATGTGGGGGGTAGTGTTCAGAGATAAAAGGCTGTAGATAATTCCAACTGCCATGGAAGTGTCTAGTCTTCAGAGGTGTAAGGATAATAATTACTAGAAGTGAAACTAGTGTATTTTGTCCAGGGAAAGTAGTGCACTATATAGGGAATAGGTTGCCATCTCTCTCATCCTGTTTCACTGACTGCAGAAGAAATGGACAGCTATCTTCGAGTGAGATAAAGATAGTTTTGACAAACATGGACAGAGCTTTTCTGTTTCCTGAGGGTTGCTGTGTCCGAATACCCAAGCTAGCGTACTACATACTATGTACTCATCGTGGCATACTATTTAGCAAGTACCGTTTAGTAAAAAGCATGCAGTATGCCACAGCCGCAATGCAGTAGCGGCTCCTGACTGGCTGAGTAGGTGGGGTGGGGTTGAGTGAGGGTGGATCAAAATTCAACAGACATCCATTGCTAATTTCCAATTGGATTAATTTATCTAAACTCTAAATAGAATAGGACTGGAGTTATAGGCCAACTCAGGCTGGTTTAGGCATATACTGTAGTCCATACTATATATATGTAGCCCATTTATCCTATTTAAAAAGACTGAAGAAAGAAACAGATAAGTATGTCCAATTTCAACATACAGTACCAGTCAAAAGTTTGGACACACCTACTCATTCAAGGGTTTTTCTTTAATTGACTATTTTCTACACTGTAGAATAATAGTGAAGACATCAAAACTATGAAATAACACATATGGTAACAAAAAAAAGTGTTAAGCAAATCAAAATATATTTTATATTTGAGATTCTTCAATGTAGGGAACCATTGCCTTGACAGCTTTGCACACTCTTGGCATTCTCTCAACCAGATACACCTGGAATGCTTTTCCAACAGTCTTGAAGGAGTTCCCACATATGCTGAAAACTTGTTGGCTGCTGTTCCTTCTCTCTCCGGTCCAATTCATCCCAACCTATCTCAATTGGGTTGAGGTCGGGTGATTGTGGCGGACAGGTCATCTGATGCAGCACTCCATCACTCTCCTTGGTCAAATCGCCTTTACACAGCCTGGAGGTGTGTTTGGGGTCATTGTCCTGTTGAAAAACAAATGATAGTCCCACTAAGCACAAACCAGATGGGATGGCGTATCGCTGCAGAATGCTGTGGTAGACATGATGGTTAAGTGTGCCTTGAATTAAAATAAATAAATAATCACAGACAGTGTCACCGGCAGAGTACCCCCACACCTTCTCCTCCATGCTTCAAGGTGGGAACCACACATGCAGAGATCATCCGTTCACCTACTTGGTGTCTCAGAAATACTCATCAGACCAAAGGACAGATTTCCACCCCGGTCTAATGTCCATTGCTCGTGTTCCTTGGCCCAAGCAAGTCTCTTCTTCTTATTGATGTCCTTAAGTAGTGGTTTATTTGCAGCAATTCTACCATGAAGGCCTGATTCATGCAGTCTGCTCTGAACAGTTGGTGTTGAGATGTGTCTGTTAGTTAAACTTTGTTATGCATTTATTTGGACTGCAAATTCTGAGGGTGGTAACTCTAAAGAACTTATCCTCTGCAGCAAAGGTAACTCTGGGTCTTCCTTTCCTGTGGCGGTCCTCATGAGAGCCAGTTTCATCATAGCACTTGATGGTTTTTGCGACTGCACTTTAAGAAACTTTGCACGCCCAATTTTTCAGTTTTTGATTTGTTAAAAAAGTTTGAAATATCCAATAAATGTCGTTCCACTTCATGATTGTGTCCCACTTGTTGTTGATTCTTCACAAAAAAATACAGTTTTATGTCTTTATGTTTGAAGCCTGAAATGTGGCAAAAGGTCGCAAAGTTCAAGGGGGCCGAATACTTTCGCAAGGCACTGTACCTCGACAATACCAAAACCCCATAGATACAAAAATCCCTAGACAAGACGAAAACACACATACCACCCTCGTCACACCCTGACCTAACCAAAATAATAAAGAAAACAAAGATAACTAAGGTCAGGGCGTGACAGTACCCCCCCCCCCCCCCGGCCGCAAACCTAAACCTATATGGGAGGGTCTGGGTGGGCATCTAACCTCTGTGGCGGCTCTGGTTCTGGACGCCGCCCCCCCTTCTTTACACTGAGTCCGCTCTTGTAGTACAGACCCGTGGATTATTGTCGGAGGCTCTGGACTGCGGATCCTTGCCGTAGGCCCCGGGCTGGGGACCCTCGCTGTGTGGATCATCGCCGGATGTTCTGGACTGGGGACCGTCGCTGGAGACCCCGGACTGGGGACCGTCAATAGAGACCCTGGACTGGGGACCGTCGCTGGAGACCCCGGATTGTCGCTGGAGACCCCGGACTGTGGCCCGTCGTTGGAGGTTCCGGACTGTGGCCCGTCGCCGGAGGTTCCAGTCTGGGTACTGTCGCAGGACGCTCTGGACTGGGTACTGTCGCAGGACGCTCTGGACTGGGTACTGTTGCCGGACGCTCTGGACTGGGTACTGTTGCCGGATGCTCTGGACTGGGTACTGTCGCCGGACGCTCTGGACTGGGTACTGTCGCTGGACGCTCTGGACTGGGTACTGTCGCCGGACGTTCTGGACTGGGTACTGTCGCCGGACGCTCTGGACTGGGTACTGTCGCCGGACGCTCTGGACTGGGTACTGTCGCCGGACGCTCTGGACTGGGTACTGTCGCCGGACGCTCTGGACTGGGTACTGTCGCCGGACGCTCTGGAGTGCCGAGGTGCACTGTAGGCCTGGTGCGTGGTGCCAGCACTGCTGTACCGGGCTGGGGACACGCACTTCAGGGCGAGTGCGAGGAGCAGAAACAGGGCGTACTGGACCCTGGAGGCGCACTGGAAGCCTGGTGCTGGCACTGGTGGTACCGGGCTGGTGACATGCACCTCAAGGAGAGTGCGGGGGGGAGGAAGAGGGCGTACTGGACTGCCGAGGCGCACTGTAGGCCTGGTGCGTGGTGCCGGCACTGGTGGTACCGGGCTGGGGACACACACCTCAGGGCGAGTGCGAGGAGCAGAAACAGGACACACCTGACTGAGGAAGCGCACTTGAGGGAGAGTGCGAGGAGTTGGCACAGGACGCACTGGGTTTTGAAGGTACACTAGAGACCTGGTGTGTATAGCCGGCATCAATTGTTCCGGAACTTTAACACACGTTTCAGGACGAGTACGGAGAGCTGACTCATGACACATTACTTTATTCCAAATCCGTGTGTCGTCCACCAACTCAACAACTCCCCCATTTCTCTCTCCTCCGAATTCTCCTTCTCCCAGACTGGCTCTGGTTTACTCCTTGGCTCTGCCGACTGCTCCATGTGCCTCCCCCAAATAATTATCTTGGGTTTCTGTGGTTGCCTTGAATCTTCATATCGTCGCCTTTCCTCCTGTGCTATCTCCACCTGCTTCCATGGCAGGGTCTTGTCCCCTGCCATTACCTCCTCCCAGGTCCAGGATGTCCGCTCCTCATTCACACGCTGCTTGGTCCTTATTTGATTGGTTATTCTGTCACGTTCATCGTAGTGAGGAGACCAAGGCGCAGTGTGAGATGAATACATTCTTCTTTATTAAATGAAGAACACTAACAAAATAACAAAACGAACGTGACGCTATAAACACGAGTGCTAACATGCAACTACACATAGACAATAACCCACCACACCAAAATGGAAAATGGCAAACTAAATAGGATCCCCAATCAGAGACAACGATAAACAGCTGTCTGATTGGGAACCAATTCAGGCCACCATAGACCTATAATAAACCTAGACTAACAAACACCTCTAGGTATACAAAAAAAACTAGACAGGACAAACAAGCATACCCACCCTCGTCACACCCTGCCCTGACCAAAATAATACATAAAACATAGAAAACTAAGGTCAGGGCGTGACACCTCCATTTAAACACCACCGCAGAAGCTTTGCTATTCGTCATCTTCCCAAATATGTAGCCTAGCTTAGTTGTTTGGCTTCTTGAAGAGAACTAGGGCCTATCATTTGCAGCCCACTTCTTCCAATGCAATGTGGAAAAGTGTGCATCGAAATCTACTAGATGAAGAGCCGAAATGAGTATAACATCCTGGCATTTAAACCACACTTGATTTTCAAAAATCCACACACTATAAAACATATTTTTGCATACTGAGAATATGTCATGCGTGATTACGTAGTTACCCACTATTCGTTGATTTTTAAATTAGTATGACACACACGCACATAAACAAACACATGCCTACACACACACTATCTTGGTTGTCCATCGAAGACGATGATGACGGTTCTCCCCTTGGGGACGCTGGGGTAGGGGTGGGTTATATCTTTTGGTGCTTGTGTCACTTCATCTGGTTGTGGAGGCCGATGCGAGAGCAACACACTGGTGCAGCTGTGTTGGGAGTCGGATTGCATTATCCCAGCTGCGTATTGGGGTGAGTCTCTTGTAATTCATTTGTAAGATAGCGTCTTCCAGGTGCTGAATCCCTCTTGCACAGGTATACTGCTAGGTGCACCTGACCAGTGCTAAGGTTTCCAGGCTGGAGGGATTTAGGCAACGTTTTTGTTTCTGACCTCCAGCGAGGGGCGTTTGGCTGCATCGAGTTGGCAGTAGAGAACTCAGCGGGGGAGGCGGTGATCAGGCATGTGCATCACGTGGGGACGAGCCAGTGAAGGATTCGTTTAACCATGCTTGCCTCAATGCAGGAAGACTTGGTGTTTTCGAGGATCTCGATGTTGGGTAATCTGTCCTCCCAGGTTAGCCCTAGGATGTGCTGGATTCTAAATGGAGTGTGGATTTTGTTGCACACTCATTGCAAGGTCGCAGTTGTAAATGAGAACTTGTTCTCAACTGGCCTACCTGGTTAAATAAAGGTGAAACAAAATAAAAAATTTAAATGATCTAGCTAGCCAACCACAGCTTTGCAGTCTCCATTTGCAGTTTGTTTGGTCATAAATATTTCTATATATCAAAACATAGGCAAATACATGATGTTTCAGTGTCCAGATTTAAAAAGTAGTGATTTACCAATTTACCAATCATTAATTAATTTAGTAACACTAACCTCATAAATTACAGCCTACTATTTAAGATACTCTGCACTGTAAACATTTGTAAACGGACTAGCAATAGGCTACTGCTGCCATCTACTGGCAGATTTTACATAGCAACTGTGCAGTAAATCAACAACACCAATGAATAGCAGATTACTCAAGATGGTTAAGTGTTCGCAGCTGAAGGACAGAGCTAACAGATTCTTATTTTGTTTTGTTCCAGATACTGTGTGAAGACCTGGCTCCTCTGGTGTCTCATAGAGGTGAACCCATTGAAAATAGGGTGTTGGCCTTCCTGTGGCTGATGGCCACAGGAACTGTAGGTAGTGTGCGACAGCCAGCTCATTTTTTACAAACATCTACACAGGGAATACTGGTTCTATGCACGATGTCAGAGTGTAAAGGACCAGCGACCTCAAGGCCCACCTGGAGACCAACCCAATTCCATCTGCTCTGGGATTCTGCATACGCCCTGAGCGTGGACTTAATTGTCCCATTCAGAAACAACGGCCACCTTGAAGATGAACAAAAGCATTTCAACCAGGTCCACAGTTCAACACGTGGACACATTTAGAGGGCGTTTGGGATATCCAAGTGGAGGAGACTGCTATACTATACCCAACCACACACATGTGCCTTCTTAACAAAGTACCATAGGATTGCCAGTGCATGTGTTCTCCAGAACTTGGCCCTGATCCATGAAGGGATAACGGAGGAAATACCAGTGGAGGCCCCCATTGCCCTTGTCCCTGCCCTTGCCCCAGACCCCCAAAGGGCAGCTGTTCTACAATCACACACACACATGAATACCCAACCACACGTATTTATGTGTGTGTGTTATTTGTGTTAATTAAGTTTCCATTTGAATAAAACATGTTCCAAAACAATTAGCTATTAACGATTTCAGTTAAACATACGAACAAGGAAAATTGTCGGGATAATTCATTATTAGTGTACAATTAAACAATAAATAAATAAATAGATTTAGGC